>NW_024870494.1:106867-114628 GCF_013358625.1 Macadamia integrifolia
CTCTCTCTCTCTCTCTCTCTCTCTCTCTCTCTCTCTCTCTCTCTCTCTCTCTCTCTCTCTCTCTCTATTGGCTATCATCTTTCCCAGACCGGTAAAACTGGCCGGACCAAACCGATAACAACACGGACCGAATCGAACCGAAGCCTTATTGGTTCGGTTTGGTTTGGAGTATTGCAACCCCAAAACCAAACTGAACCGCACCGAAAATCGGATGAGCCCGAAACCAAACCGAAACCGGCTCAAAACCCGGACCGAAACTGAAACCAAACCGGTAAGAAACTGAAACAGTCCAAAATTCATTAAAAAAAATCAAAATTTGCATAGTTTTGTATACATTTATATGGAAAGTCGAATCCAAACTGGACCAAAAACCAAAATCAACCCGGTTACAAATCGATTTAAGAAACCGAAAACAAACCGAAACCAAACCGCACCGAAACCGAAACCAAACCGAAACCTGAATTTCCTTATTGGTTCAGTTTCGGTTTCAGCTTTCCCACACCAAAACCAACTCAACCCGGATCGAAATCGAGCCAGACCGACCGATTGACACCCCTAATGAAGCGGGCCTGGGGATCATTCACCAAAAAAAAAATAAATAAATAAAAATAATAAATAATAAAGAAGGAAAAAAGAAGCTTGAAAGGCAATGTGACCATTACACCTAGAGACAAGGGTGTCAAGGGGATGGGTCGGGCTCAGTCAATTTCTAGGGATACACCCTGAACATCCGTTTAACTAAGCGGGCTTAGCTAGCATGGGCATGGTACGGTTGATAATAGGGCCGGTCGGTTTCGGGCTTTAATCAAGCTACAATAAACGGGCCTTATCTGGGCTATAGGCCTATTTAACTTTAAACGGGCTTTAAACAGGCCCTTTTTAATATCGGTCTCTTAATTGTGCTTGAAGAGAAATACTAATAAAATGAGGTAAAGATGGGTATAGCGAAGAAAGATCCCATAGTTAAAATGGATTAAGCCAAAGATGGGCAGAGCAACTAAGTTACTAAGGTACTCGATCTTTAACTCACAAAACTCAAATCAATTAAACTATGCCTACATAAATCAAGTTTAGCAAGTTCAAATCAATTAAACTATGCCTAAAAAAGATGAAAGTGCATATGATAATCACCACCACCTCAAGTGTTATCACATAACCTTAACACTAAATACAAATAGTACTAAATTTTTTTTTTTTAAAATACAAGTAGTATTAAAGGGGTCATTAAAGGAGTTGGTTCAAGTCGGGCTTGTAAATGTGCCAAGCCGGTCTAGGTCAAGTCATAAATGTGTCGGGCTCGGTCGGCCTTACCACTACGAGCCTAAAATTGACACCCCTACCTAGAGACATGGGAGGGTGAAATGATTGCCCCACCCCTCTAAAAGACGGAAATCCCACCACAATTGATGCTTCTGCATGTGGTCCCAATGGCCCATACACTGGTGCAAGGGTCATGTGCCTTTTAGGGAACCTTCTCCTATAAAAAATAAAAATAGTTTTTATTTGTGGTATGTGAATAGATTGGTGATTAATTTGATGCTATAATTAGATTTTGGGAAGAGTGAATGGCATCATTAACAAATAAATTTTTCCCGCAAGTTGGGCAACAAGAAAATGCAAACTATGTAGGAATTAGACTTCGACCTCATAACAATGCCAACACATGTGAACTTGAATTAGACCACAATCGGGGTGCAAGAAATTTCTTACTACCCAGTTTGCACAAAGTTCTTTCTTCACCATGGGTTTAGAGAAAGTGGTTCCAATACTCAATAGGTTTCTAACTTTAGTTTGAAAGAATCCATTGCAGTTTTCTCTCATGGAGAGGGAAAAAAACCATTGATGCATAACTTAAGTCTTCCAAAGGTGCTACTTGGAGTAGGATCTCATATCTGGATGCTGAAGTGTCTAGTCTCATCTCCTCGAGTAAGAGAGAATGTTGTATTTGCAAATCTATCACCATATCTAGCGTATGCCTTATATTCTCCTAAGAAACCAGAGAAGCTATATGAACCATGTTCATCTGTCTGACCCTCTAGCTCCCCAGTTTGCCATTCTTGAAGGAGCTTATCAACCGCATCACCGGCCGGTAGATTTCGGAGATCATTATCCGTCAGGCACATTTGGTAGCATCCATTCGGACGGAGTGCAGTCCAGAGCATGATTCCAGTTACTGAAGGATGAGAAAACCCTTCTCTCAGAACATCTTCAAGATAAATTGCCTGTAAATTAATTAGGCAATCAAAATCATCAATCAAATATCACATCTATGTGGGTCCTTCTACACATCATTATGCCTAGTGAAGTATAATGCTTCACTATTGGCACTTGGCGTTGCGTGGATTAATCCTTGATTCAAAATTTTAGAAAAATTATCAAAATGCCATCAAATGGAGTATAAAATTAAAAAATAGCATCTTTTGTAATTTTATCTACTCAGCTTAAGCTAAAATTATACCAATGAGGTGTTTGCCTGATCCTCTATCATACGGAGTAGCCCGTGTACTATCATGTAGCAAATAGTGAAGTCTTATACTTCACTAGGCATAATGACATGAAGTGTAATGCTTCACTATCTATCACTTGACCGTATATGGTTAATCCATGTGATAGAAGATCTCACATGCATTCCAATGGCTAAATTTTAGTCCAAAGTAAGCAAGAAAATTGCAGACTTCAATTCAAAGTTTTGATAAAATTACAAAAATGGCATCAATTGATGATGAATATAAAATAAAAATTAAGCTAAAATTATACCAATAAGATGCTTTCTTGATGCTCTATCATTTGAACTAAACCGTGTACTGCCATATGGCAAATAGTGACAGGATAAAAAACCACATATATAATTACCTGTGTTTGTTTGTCTATGGTGTTGCTAATGTCAATTTCTGTGAGCCAGATTGGAAGGCCCAAAGTAGCCAGCTTGTCCAAAACAGCTCTCATTAGAGGAATGTTGGGTACTGTGAAATGGCCCTCTAGGCCAATTCCGGCCACTGATGCACCAGTACCAGCTCTTTGGAGTTCTCTCAGCCTTGAAATATAGTCATCCACTGTTGAACTACCATCAGAACAAGTCTCAACCACATTAAAATCGTTCATGAACAATGTAGCTAATGGATCTGATTGTTGAGCTATCTCAAAGAAGTGTAAGGAAGCATTACGACCGAGTCGTTGCTCGTAGAAATCGAAATGAAGCATTTCATTGCTTACATCCCAGTGAATGAATTCTCTTCTGTATTTGTTCATTAAGCTTTGAATACGTGATTCAACAGCCAACCTTAGATCTTCACTACTTGTGAGATTAAGAACCCATGAAGGTGTGTAACGAGGGTCTTCCCAGAAGATGTTGTGGCCTCTAACTACAATTTGGTTTGCTCTTATGAACTCTAACATCTGGTCTGCTATAGTATAGTTGATCTTTCCTTGTTGAGGTTCTGTTGCATACCACTTTAGCTCATTTTCAAAGACTGCAGCATTGAAGCGCTTCACAAACCAATTCTGAAACAAAGATGAAGATGGGATAGTGAGTTCACTTACTAATTAACTAGAAATGTAGTTTCTAGAGATTAGTTTCACCTGGTAAGGCAAGTTTCCAATAATGGTATTTGCTATTGCAGAACCGAAGAGGAAGTCTTTGGATGTCTGCTCCACCCTGATAGCTGCTCCTTGCAACTTATTCCCATGCGCGTCTGATACATGTATGGTCACGGCTCGTTTCCTTTCCTAGCCATATAGATGCAAATTTTTTACACAAATAACCAAGCGATAACCAGAACTTCCACCATTCTAACCAAGAAACTACAAAACCGTAAGTTACAGCTCTTATGAGATAACCTCTAATACGTAGCATCTCGTGTGTTAAGTTTGTCTCAAATTCTTGATCCATTTTGAAGATTGACCCGATTTAACATATTTTGGTGGCGACCCGAATGAGAAATTTTCTGAGATCTGTGATGGAAGCAGAGGGGTTGGGCCGGTAGCCCCCGCGGTATGGTTAGACCGGATCGACCGTGACCCGATGGGTCGACCCGTGATTTGGAGTATATATAATGTACTGTTGCTTGTTGAGAAAGACATTGTATTCTAGGGTTTTCACGCAGCTAGGGTTTCAGGGCGAGTTTTTCCTCGCTACTGCTAGGGTGTAATTTCTCTTCTGCATAATGAATCATCTTCTTCTTCGCCTGAGGACGTAGCACACCACCCTGATGTGTGAACCTCGTTAAATCTCTGTATCGTACGGATCTATTGTCTTCTTATTATTCGTGTTTCTTGATGTTTGATCTTACATCTTGCATTATAATATAGAAAACTTCTAATCTCCAAAAGTACAAAACTACCCCCAAATATAAATGATTCCCAAAAAATTGGGGAAAAGAAACCAGTATTAGTACTTCTTAGATTAAACTAAGATCAGTCTTCACCAATAATAGTTAGGTAGACCTTTCTATACCATTTTGTATGTAAGTTCCATTTTGATATTGTCAAATTAGTTTAAATGCCATTTTAACTATGGAAAATATTGTTGTAACTAAAGTTGATAAAAAAAAAATTATAATCTTATTTTTTTGCCTTTTGATATAATAGACATCTTCTTTCAATGAGAGTAGAATTCTATTACTTTTTTCACCAAATAATAAGAAAATTATCACTTTTATCAAAATAAAAAAAAAAAGAACCCCATCATTTCACAAGTGTAGTCTAAAAACATGAAAGACAATATGAGATGATGGTAAGGAATTTTCAAACTATTTTAGAAACTCCTTTTTATCTCTAACTTAACGTACTTTTGGAATAAGAAAATAGGGGCAATCAAAAGAAAGTTACAATTTCTTCATTCACCTTAACTGAAAAAATACCCATTAATAGATAACATATATATGGATCTTTGACATGTAGAGATGAGTTAATCTTATTCACCAGACCAAATCATACATAAGAAAAAAGGTTCAATGGCTATTTTTGTAAATTCATGAGGGTGGGTAAGTCCATTTTTGAAACACCCCCCGGATATGAAATTGATCGGGTGAATCTATTATGTGAGGCAATCATTTTTTATATCATAATTTCATTAAAAAAAAAAAAAAGGAAAAATATTGCTACTCTGCCCTTGTACGGATTTCTTTTTACCCTTCTCACATTATAAATAATGGGACACACACTTATAGTCTCTCTCCTATTTTGATCATGAAGGCCTCATATCAATGATACCATTTTCCACCCATGAATTGGTGTAGTGCAAGCAGATTCCTTCTTACAATGCCAAAAAAATGATTTTGGCACTATAAATCCAGCACAATGCCAATTGTCTGAAAATTAATTTCTAAATAACTTTTAGTTCCCCATCCTTAATTTAACGGGAGTTGCCATACCCAGAGACAACTGGAAAAACTTCTTTAATTAAGGTTCATCATCTTCAGTCCAATGCCATGTCTATCTGGCCAAATCAATTTTCCTTTTTGTTGGGCCATCACAGGGAATGGGCCTTGTTGTGAACAGCTGATTAGACTGTTGGGTTAATAAGTAAAACAAGGGAAAGAAAGCATACACTGATAAAAGGGAAAGGCAGTCAGTAACAGCTGGAAATGAGTTACATACAGAGTTTGTTTGGTGATCTTGGTTCATCCTCCATTGCTCATCAGTGAATGGCTGCAAAGAGGCACTTGCAATTGAGATATTAACCTCCCTCCCAACTGCATTCTGCACCACCAATTAAGAGTGTAATTAATTTCCTCCCTTAATATTGATGAGAGCAGATCAGTTCTTTGTACGTTCTCGTACGAGCTTATGACGGATACATGGATTCCACTAAGTTCATGGAACAATGCATTAAGAGAGAGAGGCAGTGGAGTCCACGTTTTCATCATAGGTTCGTACAAGAATGTTCTCATATGAGGACATGATCCGATCTCAATATTGATAGGAAAATGAGGGCAACGTATACACGTAAAGGGATTATAAATTATGGACCTGGAAAAATAGGATAGATAGATTCGAAGGTGAATCAAGAACAAAGCCACCTTTGAGAAAGGACCAGCACCCACTCTTTGCCACTACAGTCCCAATACAGTTGTACCTCTTATTCTCTGTTGCTAAACTCGCCCTTATGAGACCAGAATCTGCACCGCTCATCTTGATCCATGCTGCTTCACATTATTGTACTGCATAGGGTAAGATGATATGTTTTCCATTTTGGTGATAGTGTTGTACATTTCTTACAGTCTCTAATAACACAAAGGGCAACAGAATTTTACCTAAAAAGAAAACCACCGAATGCCACCCTGCTGGTGTAGGCACACACCAGCGCATTGGCCAATGAGAAGATGTGCAGGAATATCTTCAATTCCTTTAAGGGCGGGGGTAGGCTGATAGCATGGTCGTTTTGCATCTATTGTGTTGATTAGGTATTTCCTACACGAGCAGGGTAGCATTCTTTCTCTGTAACATGAAATAAAATTTTGGGCAAGAGATCGTTACTTGGTCTTGTAATCCTTGCATTACTATGGGACCAATGAGAGTGGACATAAAGGCATCAACATGAATGTGAATTTTATTTAATAGGGGTTGGATTGGTAAATTCGTACACCTTGTGTTTGTGCCGAGCCACACAACTGGGAAGTTTTCTTTTTCCCTAAAATATTTATTTATTATCTTTTTGGTAGCAAAACTTTACTACCTATGACTGCATTTAATTTCCTAGCAGGATGAAACAAGCCATATGAAAGCAAATTTCACTAGACAAGAAAATAAATGAGTCTTTAAGAAAGGCATGCGTTCTCTGCCCTTTAATTGGGGGCATAAATTTTCAAAAAACTACCATATTATTATCAGTATTTATTATCACTTCTTTGTTTTTATTATAGAATTAAAAAAAAAATTTAATCCCGAGTATTGAGAAGGAAATTTGGAACAGAGATGATTCCTGTTTTAACCTTTTTCATTAAATTATAGAATTTCTTTTAATAAAAATCGGGTGAGAGAACTTTGTCGATCTGATGCAGGAAACACCAAACCAACAGGTCAGTGGGAGGATGCGCAAGAAAATAATCAACGCATATAGCCGAGGAGAATCGGCTAATTTCGGGTCTACTTAAAGTCTGAATAAAAAATAGCTGAAAATGTAGTCTACTCAACTGGAGAAACAGTATTTGGTGCCCTGAGAGAGATTCTGCAACAAAAATGCCGGCGAATAGAGTCCTGTTTCAGGACTACCGAGTCTAGTTTCAGTATGGTGGTTGGAGTTGGTGGTGAAATCTTTGAGGATCCCTCCCTTGTATAATGCCTCCTCCGGCTCCGCTTTGCACTGCCAGGCCACACAAAATACTCATAAATTTGGTACAAACAACACAGGGTCAGAAACCCAACACGTACAGTCCCAACCAATCACATATTCACATATCAAGTCTGGATCAGGTTCTAGTACACGAACCTGATGGGATATACCAGCCACAAATGTCCTATTGGAATTTAGAAATGTTAATCTTACCTCAGTGTAAGCAGAGGAATCATAGAAAGGCCCATCTGCATCAACAATTAAATAAAAAATAAATAAACCAACAAAATTCCATTTTAATCAACTGAAATGTCTCTATTTAATGTGTATGTATGTGTGTTGAAATGTGAACTCTGTTAAGGGCGGAGAGAGAGAGAGAGAGAGGGAGAGAGAGAGAGACCAAAAGGAGCAGCGAAATGAATTTTTGTGAAGAAGCCAATGCACAGAAAGAAGAGCTTGAGGGAAGCAGAGAAACAGAGGCGTGGTGG
>NW_024870494.1:114648-134144 GCF_013358625.1 Macadamia integrifolia
CCCCCCCCCCCCCACCCAAAGTAAAATATAGGCTAAATAGGTTTATTTTCTTAGAAAGAGAGAGAGAAATAATAATAATGAGATGGACCCATGTTTAATTTAAAGAGAGAGAAAGAAAGGACCCTTGCCTTTTTCTTCTTTTCTCTCTCAATCTCTCACATATTTTGTAATTTATGCACCATTCCTTGCTCCTCCGCCTTGGCATATTTGGGCACTTGAAACCACCGGTGCAGCTGTTGTAGAGGATGTGGCCTCCTCTTTATCTCCACTGACCCTCCACCCACTTGAGATAGGTTATTTATTAAGTTTCTATCTGATTTTATTTGGTTCTTTCTCTATTATAAGTAAGCTCGGGTGCATTCGACCAGTCTTATTTCAATTTTTAAAATGTTGGCTGAAATCAGAATGAAATCCATCGAACATTCACTCCCTACCCGAAGTAGTCAACTCAATAGATAGTTAGGCGAAAGCAAGGTTTGGAACCGTATCACTTAAAGATGGGTAATGGAGAGGCATGATCCTACCGATAAAACTTTTGTGGCGAGGTTCAATTTGCTATGGTGAGATTGGGATTACCAACTTCTATTCAGGAAGGAGGGAATAGAGCTGTAATTACCATTTTTATTGGGATTATTGCTGCTATGGCAAGGGAGGGAGGATAAGCCTATGTGAGTTGTATAGGTCTGGTATAATTCATTATAAAAGTTTGCCCCGCCCACTTCTTTTCCGATAATCATTGTGCTTAGAATTAACAGGCTGAAAACAAAGCCAGAATCTTGATGGACCTCTCCTTGTATGGGTTTTTACTCCACTTGGCTATTGTGGTCTCTTAATAGAGAATCTAGCCCTTATAGGGTCTCGGTTAGGGAAATGGATCGGTCTGGGATTCAGTACCCAGTAGGCCGGTCATTAAAAAATAGTTTTTATTTTTTAAATAATGGTTTAGAGCACCGTAGAAAAGTCATGTTGAAAACACATTTTTCCGTATGCTTCCTAAAGATACGGAAAAAAGGGTAAATAGCAAGCATTCCGTTCTAGACAAGTTCCCTTTTTTTTTTCTTAGACTTGACTTGTTGAACATAATGTCTATGTAATTGACTCTCTCTCTCTCTCTCTCTCTCTCTCTCTCTGCTCTCCTAAAATCCGATCGACCTGATTCTTTGACCAACATGAAACAAACTCAATTACCTACATTTCTCATGGTATCAGCTTTCATTCAAATTCAATACACGGATCCTGAAATTGACATACAAATTGATACTTTTACTGAAAAATGTTTCTAAAGTGATGATCACTCCCAACTCCAATTGAACATGCATCATTCCGGGAGTGTGTTGACTATATTGACAACAATGAACAACATCATAGCCAAGCCACATTGCTCAATAAGACTTTGGACATGTGTGGTGTATGAATTTATAATTGATGTTGGATGATATTCCATGATATGTCTTAGAACTAATAATGAGTCATAGAATATATATACATTAATGTTGGATGTTATAGGTATTCATGTAATAATTTCTTAATTTATATGAGTATACTATTTTTTTTTTCCTTGAAATCTACACGTTTAAAATCCATACTGGTTGTTTTCTATTTTTTTATTGTTATCTCTTTTTTTCTTTTTTTAGCTATTTTTAACTGCACCATTTGGAAAATTTCACCTTTTAAAACATGTATCTCCTATCTCCCTTTTTTGTCATTCTCGTTTTTGCTAACTATGGTTTAAATAGAATCTAACCTCTAATTAGACTGGAGAAAGCTATTTCAGATCATGATCTATAACAAATGGAACCCTAGGGTAAAAGAAAAATTAACCCAAAAAAATAAATTTCTTCATAGGTTTAGACCTACCATTGTGCCAATCAATGAACCACCCGATAAATAGTGTGCCTTCAGGTTTTTCGTCCTATATTTTTAAATCACTTGATAAAGACAACTAGGTTTTCTTGTGCCCACGGTGAATGAGAATCTAATCACTACATGGGCTTGAGATGCATGTCTATCAAGAGGGTATTAGTGAACATACAATTTATGAACCTTAGGATGACATGTGAAAGAAAATTTCTTTACAACATTCTTCTATTGAGACTGTAGATTGTAGTAGTCCTGATACTCGATGCATGGCACAGGTAGCATTTAGCCTGAAAGTTGTAGAGTGTAGATTGATCGTACTGATTTTCTAAAACCTAATAAATTCATGGTCGTACATTGTACTAAATGCTATATTAAGTTGTTTATCTAATCATCTAAAGCAAATGTTCTTTCCAAATAATAAAATCTAAAGCAATTTTTTGTATGGAGAAATTTGACAATCATCCAATTTTTCATATGAAGTCTAACAATTTACTTATGGTTAGTCTAATAAATGTGGCAAAACGGTTAGTTACCAGCCATGGAATGTGTAAAAAAAAAATCTGTTAATCTCTGATTTTGTAAAGTTTTTCTTTCCAAAAAAAAAAAAAAAAAATCTAAAGTAAATGTGGTGTGCAATGAATTGCTTAGGTTGGACATAGGTGGGGGCCGGGCTTTACTCCCATTCCCAGGACCTGAACCTTGAGACCGACTATAGTGGTTGTGTTGGATTTAACATTATAACAACTCCAATCTTTTTCACATTACCTGAAGACGTTGAAACTTGATAGCTTGCTGCTCTGTCTTCCATTTGAAAGAACGATTGTCATCTTGATGACATCTGTATCTGTACAGATAAGAGATTTGGTATCCCTCCTTTCTTAATTTGGCTTGTTTCTTCTCCTTCGTTTTTGGGTTTGTCTCTTCTCTTAGGGTTTGAGACCCTTTTTTTGGGGGTTTGGTAGTGATGCGGTAAAAATTGACCAAGTGATCTTCCTTGTAGTTTCTGATACTCCAGCTGATCTGCACAGAAAAGAAGACAGGGGAGAGTCGGGCTGATCCGACAGGGGATTCTTCGATACCTAAGTCAGATCTTTCCACAGCAGATGGTCAAGAGAGCTTTTTCAGTTAAAAGAAGTGATTGATCCACTATGATAGAGGCTTACCTTGATATTTATGAGTTACTGATGGAGAGAGAAGGAGGGGTGTTTGTGGAGAGTGTTGTTTAGGCATAGAGTCCTTGAAGGGAGTGGCTCTGTGATTATGGGAATATTTCAGGTTCCAGGGCATGTTCTGAGAATATTCCCCGTTAATCTCGAAGGTGTAAGTCGTGAAAGGGGTGGATGCCTCTGATGTCGTGTAGTGGACAAAGTCCTGCCCCCGTGATTAGGGATCACGTCCCTTGAATGTAGGAGTGGATGTCTGTACGTTTCTGGGTGCCTTATTTGGCTGTGCCGAGTTGAGGTGATAGGTTGGACCAACCAAGGTGACTGGTTGGCATGAGAAGAGGCTGAGGCGGCTACTCAGCATGAGGAGAGGCCGAGGTGGTTGCGCGGCATGAGGAGAGGCCAAGGTGGCTGCTTGGCACAAGGAGAGGCCGAGGTTGTGGGTCAATCTTTTGTTTAGGTTTGCATACACACTTCAACCGTGCTGAGGAAGGGGACATATTTTGCCTCATCATGTAGGGTTTTCATCTTGATCTAGCCAATTTGGCTTTGTATATTGTATTTGTTTTTCTTTTTGTTTTAATATATTTTTCATTATATATATTTTCTTATTCCACATTTTATCTCTTGATAATAAATATTGTAAAATGAAAAATTCGAATAAAATTTTACATTTAAACAAACTGAGCTTAGGAAAAACTAAATCTTATCTCCATAGTAAGAATTAAACATTCTTTGAGATTAAGAATAAAATTCTTCACAGATTTACAGTATGTTCTAATTCTAGCAGAAATAGACGCCTTGCCTTTCCTTGGGATCTCCGGCCTATTGTTTCCTTCCCCCGTGATTTTAATATATCACCTTGTTTGTTTATGTTTATTTCTTTTTTGCCCCTTTTTTGATTGTTTCCCGCTTTTTGGATGAGTGTAATTATTCCCCCTCCACCACAATATTGATGTGGCCCTGACTTTATGTTTTTGGGATTAAGGGCTCCCTTTGGATTGCCCTCGTGGCATGAGGCTTTTTGGCCTTTCTATGTTTTAATATACTTTTCATTCATCCTAGAAAAAAAAAAAAAACTAGAACAGAGTTGTATAGATTAAATAATAGCATTCACTACACCATGGTAAGTTATCACACTATAGCGACGGAAATTCCCTGGTCTTTATTACAATATGAGAGCATATGATATTGCCGGCTGAGGGGTGTCAAGCTGATGTCCGGTCTGACCGGTATTATGTCCAGATTCCTCTCCCCGTTTCAACTATCCCTCTAGCTTTATGCTCTGATTAATCCTTTACCTTAGCAGATGGAGCTTGGTCATCTGTTTGGGCTAGGGGTTGACATCGTGGTTCTGCGTGACAAGTTTGGGCAGCAGCCAAGTGCAAATTTGGTTTTGATTAATCTATTGAGCTAGTCTACCATAGAGGCTGAGGCAATCCGGATGGTATCCTTCTTGCACTCTCTTTTCAGCTCTAACATTTGGTGTGTGTATGCCTAAATCATTCTTCTACGATAGTTGATTGAGCTACTCAACTTTTCGTTGATCATATTTTGCTATTAATCAATTCATTGTATTTTTCAATGTTCTAATTGTGAGGCGCATAAGCTTGCTTGTAGATCTTCATATTTTTTCTTTACACATATTTAATTCTAGACGAAATTTAACTGCTACCCAGGTTGCAGTCAAGTAGCTGCAACCCTTGTGGCAGTCAAAGAAATAGAATCTAAAAAGTATTTTAAAAAATATTATAACTTAAGAGAGTATTTGTGAACCCTAGGGAAAAGTGAATTATTCCATATCTTTAGTTGCCAGTAGGGGTTGCAGGGTAGCAGCCAAATTTTTTTCTTTTAATTCCCACCCCACCACGTTAGCACAGTGACCAATGAGAAAATGCGATATTTTTTCTTTTCATGAGAGGGAATCATTTCACGACCCATGTGTCCCACAAGAACTTTTAAAGTTTATTTTCTCCATTTGCTTGGTAAACATGACAGCTAAAAAAAAAAACTGTATGCTAAACTGTGTATAAGAAAATTGAGAAGTGTATTGAACACACTGTGCATGATGCACAATCATACGCGAAGCCATTGGATGGGGATAAGGTCTACACTGCATCCCCTAGTCTCATCCCCATCTGACGGCTATGTGCATGAAACCTTTTGCCAAAGAAAAATGGGGACGCAAGAACCAACAATTAGAGCTCAAGTATCACGAATGATTCAGGATTAAAACTCTAAACAACGCTTGCAACCGGGGGATACTTTTATCAGCAGAAGAGGACACACAGGTTTTCACATCATAGGGTTCTCATTCAATTACTCACTCCCCCCAGTCCCCCAAAAAAAAAAAATGGAACTCTTTTGACAGTTACATTGCTCATGATGCAATGACTCCCCAATTAACCAATCAATCACATATGATTTACAAATGTCTTTAACCTTAGCTTGATCTCATGGAAGTACTGACCTTGTTCGCTTGTATCTTGGAGAACACATGCTTTGTTCTAGTAGCCAATAGAACGTCTAACCCAAACCCAACAATGGATGCAATAGACATGATGATGAACACGACCCTGTAGCAGTGGCCCCGACGCAGGTGGTGGCACCTGAGGAAGTGACAGTAGCCTCTGCATCATACAAGAAGCCAGCAAGTGGGCCGGAGAAGAGGAAGGAACCCAGTGGAAGGTCGAGCATCAGATTGTTGTAAATGAGACCGAAGTATTTCAGGCCAAATAGTTCTGAAGTGGTCGGAACTGAAACAGCAAGACGAACTCCATAGCATAGCCCAACCACGCTCGAGCTAATGTAAAGTAATCCCGCCCACCCAATGGCCATCACCACGTACCCAACCGCCATTAGAATCTGAGAAGCTGCATTCCACATGGGTCTTGGTATTGCCGCTTTCCTGCAATTTTTTTTTTTTTTTTTTGCTAAAGATCAGCAAATTGGATAAAACATAAACCAAAATTACAGGATTAACGTCCAAACACACTTAACCAGAAAATAAATAAACGAAGTCCATCTAAGGCAAACCAAACTTGGCTGTTGCCTGAGTTGCAACCCTAGTACCAGCCAGGGAATAGAATCTCAAGGGTAAGGGTGGAAAAATTCACTCTATGTGGGTATTTTCAAACCTGTCCCTGAAATTCCCTTCTCTTGATAATTTACCAAAGGATTACAGCTTCTTGGCAGCAACCCCCACAACAGCGAAATTTTTTCCACCTACGGCATAGCCATCAGCAGAGAACAAGTACAATCAATCAAATATTAGTCCTTCTAACGCTGCATGTATTTATATCCCTTTGTATTCCTACCTTTGGGCAGAGAAAAAAAAGCAAGAACACCGCGGCTAAACACAAGAGGTAATCCAGTCTCATTAAGAAGTAAAAAGTCTCCGCTCTTCACTCAGAAGAGAAGGAAAGAGAAGAAAAAAAAAAGTAATCGAAGAAGATAGACACAGCTGCAGCTATGTGTAACCCTAACCATCATCATCTCCCTCGTCATTCATCTCTCCTAAGAAAACCCATTTCTTAAATCCCAACAAAAGCAGCAGATATCTCCACATGTCTCTACTGTTTTTGTTGGGATTTAAAAAATGGGTTTTCTTCGGAGAGATGAATGAGGAGGGAGATGATGAAGGCTTAAGTTACACATTGCTGCCGCTGCTGTGTTTATATTCTTCTATTCCCATTCTATTTCTCTTTCTCCTTTCCTTCTCTTCTAAGTTCTGAGTGGAGAGCGGAGACTTGTCAAACACCTCTTAATTGAATTGGATTGACTGCAGTGTTCTTATACATAAGAGATTAGGCCTTCCTGCAACATTAAAGGGACAGGTGTAGTAAATTAAAAGAGCGCCCCTAGTATCCCAACGAGAAAAAGGTAAGGATTTTTTTCTGTTTAATGTGTAAAGCACCGAAAGTAGGTAAAAGGTTCACCAACATGGCGGAATCCGCGTAATGCACCCCCTCATGCAAACCCACACAGAAGTAA
This sequence comes from Macadamia integrifolia, assembly GCF_013358625.1. NCBI lineage: Eukaryota > Viridiplantae > Streptophyta > Magnoliopsida > Proteales > Proteaceae > Macadamia > Macadamia integrifolia. Next base: position 121,665 of record NW_024870494.1, read on the forward strand.
AAGCCTAAAAGCAAGAAAAGATCCAATAATATGGCGGAGGCCACGTATGCACCACCCTAAACAAACCTCCACCCAGAAGTGAAAGCCCTGAAATCAGCAAGAAAAGATCCAATAATCTAGCGGAAGTGAAACTTTGCTAGCATCAAAGTTTCAAGCTCATTACCTCCGCTAGCTTTAGAGATGGGCAGTGCTCCACACTCCTGCAGGTATACCTGCAATTACATATAAATGCAGTGGGGACTGAGGACTCCTTTGAAACTATCCCCACCTTTGCAAAGTGTTTTACACTTTTTTTTTTCCAACTTGTGGCACTTGTCATTTTGCTTCCATAAATACTCCTCTTCACACATTAAATGACAACAAGCGGAACAAGTGTTGACGCCTGATCCATACGCGTAGAAGAATACTCTATAGCTCTGTGACCTTTTAATGAATGCTGCTCCTTGATTGGGTCCCTCATCAAGGTGAGTTTGGGTCAGGTCTTTGTACCAGAATGGTTCTAGTATGGTGCTTAATCTCCACATAAAATCCATTCAATGTAAAAATCTATTGTCAAAAACAAGGGAATTCCATATGTGGAATTGTGGATCAGGCATCATATGAGAATCATTTTCGTACGAGAACCAGATCTGGACTCCATCGAGGCCTAGTTGCTAGTTGGGGTTTTAAACTCCCTCCATCTTGTCCATTGTGTAATACAAGCACTCTCACTTCAAACCATCTCTTTATATACTGCCCAATTGTTGCTGCTACTTGGGCCCTTGGCCTTGTATATTTTATCTTCCCATCTTACCATTTGGCATGACAATTACATCCTTGCTGCTTGAACATTTATTTTCCATTCGAAGACCAGCACCTTCTAAAGAGTGGTTCCTTGCCATTGTTTCTAGCATCATGTGGCATATATGGTTATCTAATAATAATGATGTTTCATTCAGAAAAAATTTTACTTAAGCAAATTAATTTTTTAGGGGAGCCTCTCATTTGCCAGAGATTATTTTTAGCAATCAATACTCAGATCTAATTCAAGTACTAAAGATACGGTTCCCAATTCAAATTCAAACAACATGAAATAGTCCACAGGTACTCATTCCCTCATATGCCTGAACAAAATGGGCGAGCTGAGCATAAGCATCGCCATGTAGTTGAAATTTACTTGACCTTAATGACTCGTGCTTTTGTTCCAATGACACTGGGTGTTCGCTTTTGACATTGAAAATTTTCTGATAAATCGGTTTCCTACACCATTGTTGCAAAACAAGTCTCCCTAAACTCACACAAGGGTTACAAACATTTGCATCCAAAAATTGGGCAGACGTATGGCGCACTTATATCTCAAAGCATGTCACATTTGATGAGTCTGGTTTTAGGGTATTTTCATTATTGATCTGCAATTGTAGTTTATTATACTATTGTAGAATTCATTGATTATCTTTGCTGGGCGTTCGAATTATTTTCTTCGGATTTTTGTTAGAACAAAGACTTATAGGTTCCAAATCGGTTGGCCACAGTCTGTTCGATGGCTATACTTGTTGTGTTCCCTTTTGTTTATGTGATTTTGTTTCTGGGTTTCTTCTCTCTTGGGGACTTTAGAAAGTGGCAATCTATGTTAAGTGTATGTAAGGGAAACAAGGGTTTTGTTGATGGTATGGTATGCTTGGTGGGTTTTGATGGAATTAGGGTTTGTGGAACTCTACTTTCGGTGCTCTCTTCCCGCAAGCTACGACCACCACTGCTTAGCACCACCATCGAGACTGCCAATCTCCACTATCGCCACTAGCATCTAGCATCAGCCCTAACTCTACTCTATGACTATTAGATCCGTCAGAATCCTTCTGCAACTCCTCTCCCATAGCCCTCAGGCATCGCGTTAACCCCAAGCCCCATCGCAAACCTCGACCTCCACCATCAAACTGCTTGCAACATCAATGAGGTCGAACGCCCTGATCATGAACTTTTTCTGTAGCAAATTGCTATGGTTTAGGTGGGGAGGTGGGGAGGTGGGGAGGGAGGGAGGGCAGAGCAAGTGTAGATAAGGGATTTTTTTTTTTTGGGTGAAAATTTGGAGGGTTTCAAAACAAATGGGAATGGATTGGTATATAGAGAAAACATAACAAGGTTAAAGTAGTCCTTTTCTTTTTTCAAAATTTTAAGTTGCCACTATTCAAAGGGTGCAATTTGATATTTTCTTAAAAAGTGAGGGTTACATCAAATTAGAGTTGGTTATAGAGGTGTACTAGAAATTTTCTCAAAGGGAAAGTATAGCAGAGCATACCTTATGAAGTATTTGGACACGAAGCCCAAAATGATAAGTCCAAAGAAACCCCAAATGCTAGTAAACTACACGAAGATGGATACGTCAGCGTAGCCAAGAGAAAGCGCCATCTGCCCCATGTTGTTCATCACCGCCAAGCCCGTCCAAACTCCACACAGAAACGACACAAACAGTACCCAGAATTCCATGGTTCGTATGGCCTCCATGATCGTGTGATCTTCCTCGATCACCTGCTGCTTCTTCATCGAGGTTTGTTCTTCAGTTACCTCTAGCGGTGGCAGCATTGTCACTATCTCCGGTTTATTCTCATCGACTTTCTGAACCAACAAAGGCTCCTCCACGTCTCCCTCTGTAATGGAGTCTGAACTGGCCTTGTCTGCAACCCAGCTTTTCCATAACACGTACATCGGCACCCCTCACGGTGCAGCCAAGAGGATGAGAAGCCCTATGGCGAACCCGAGCGAAAGAACTCGACCGTGTTCTCCTGTGACGTCGAAGACCAATAGGTAGATCACTATGATCATGGCGAGGACGTTGATAACACTGAAGTAGTAGGCTTCTTCGTTATCATCTGCACCTGTCCCTGAGGTGGTTGGAATCTCATGAAGGAAGAGCACGGTCGTGAAATAGACGGAAGCAGGTATTATGGCGAGCATGAGGAGGAAGCTGGAGGGACTGTCGGAGAAAAGGGCAATGTAGAGGTCAGTGAAAATGGCAGTACTGAGTCCTACATAGCCTTTAAGAATGCCGGAGACTGGGCCTCTATTCTTCCAGAAGTTTCGCATTCAGGTTACCAGTATCGTAGTGTTCATCCATGTCGTGTTGTTTCCTCCCATACACAAAAATATGCACATCTGCATACAATTAAAAAAAAAATTAACCTTTCACTATTTCGATTACGATCGAATAACTCAGCCCATAAACCCGCTTATAAGATGAGAGGACCTAAGACCATATCAACTCACATCCATTTTTATAAGAAATTGGTGTGAGATCAACCCCATAAGCTGGTATGGGATCTTAAATTCTATCCAAATTTTAATAAGTGGTATCAAAGCCAAGGTTATAGTAAGATTGAGGCATATTGTAGGAACTCGATTGCTCATCCTTTGCACCAAGATTGTGGCAAGGTGTGGGAACTCTGAACAAAATCTCAGTTGCTCCTACGTGGAGCTAAAAGATTGTTCACGCGAGTCGTCAAAAACTCTTATTCATTTACTTTTACAGTTACAGAATCATAGTTACTAGATTATTTTGATTTTTTTTATATAAAGAATTATATACCTACCAGTAAGGAAGGGGGCGAATTTGGTGGCTAACGACGAGCCACTGAGCTCCATATCCAATGAGGCCTTCCATAGAACCGATGAGAAGTATGACGGGAGGGGGGAGACGATATGATGCCAAACTAGCGAGGAGACCAAAGGCCTTTCCAACATCTTTAGCAACAGAGAGGTTATTAAGCTCCATCTGGTTCAAAGCCATGAGATATTTCAGAGCAGCGGAGTAATTGAAGAAAGTGTAATTGTTGCCCAAGACGGACTGAACCCAAATGGCTGTCACAAATCCCAGCCATTTTCTGGCCTGTGACGCAGCAAAAGACATACAACTACCAAAGAACAGAGAAGGGGAAAGAAGGTTAGAGAGAGAGAGAGAAAGAGAGAGTTGGAGTTGAAGCTTGAGAAAGTTTTTTTAAGATTCAGTGTTCCAAGTTCCAACCTCCAAGTAATTGCTTCAAGTTTGTGTGGAGTGTTCTACCAAAAACACATTGTGGAGTGAGTGAGAGTGGGATATGATTGCGATGTTGACAATGCACGTATCACCGTTGTATGAAGATGACACGTATGACAGCTTCTGAGTCAACATTTGTATTTGTCTTTGCTTTTCCTTTGTTTACTGTTTACTATGGTCAACTCTTTCTTTTTGACAATTAGGGTCCATCTACTTGCTTGTAAAATATCCTGAAGCATAAAATGGTTGAAAAAATGATAATATATATATATATATATATATCATTTTAGTATTTATTTTATATATACATGGTATTTACAGTTATATAGCAAGGCCCCCGATCATGGTCTTCATTCCCTATTCTATATAATACACATGCGTTGTCCACAGATGCTCCCCATTGAACCGACTTATCTTTAGTTGTCAAAGCATTATGAATAGCAACCCATGATAGGAATGAAATTGTTGGCACATAGTGCTTAAACCAAATAATGTTATCCCGTCACATTTGGCTGTGATGTGTTCTTATATGCTCCCAGGCAGAACCAGTAGTGAATCTACCTAAAATTGTAGTAGTTGTCCATATCACTCTATACTCCCTTCATTGGATCATATGGTAAAACATTTTCTATCTCATTTCTGATATGATGGAGAAGGGGTCTAGGGTCAAGTGAAGATTCCATGCATTGACCCTTCCTTAAGGATAGAGCTAACTGTGGCAAGTCTATTTGGTCCCAAGGCTGGTATAATATTACCACTTCCTAGCACTCAAGAATCTCATGGCCAATCTATGGGTCCAACCGCAACAAGTGGAGTTACCATCTCCAATAAGGGGTTTCACAAGTTAGACTGTTTGATCCCTGACTTAAGAATCCCTTTGAGGTAGGATGAAGTATTGATAGGAGTTTGAAGAGGCCATATGGAGTTCTTCTCAAGGTATCTTAATCTAACCCAGTCACTCCAAATGGATTTTTTTCTAGCAGCAATATCAATCCTAGGGGCCATTTATATGGTTTAGAGCAATAGAGTAGTCACAGTATTTTGAATGTGAGATAGTCTAAGCTACTTCCTACCAGATAAGCACTATGTTTTGTTCCACATGGTGTAGGAAAAGAGAATCATTTGTCAAGTTATAGTTATATCTTATCGTATGGGAGATCCGATTCGTTGTACGTATGGACACCTGAATATGCAGGTGAAGATTCAACACTTATTCTATTTTATACCACTAAAAAGATAAAGAGGGCAGATGTTGAATCCTCACCTGTACATCCAGAAGAACATACGTGCAAGAGGATCTAAACTTACGTAGGCTATCCTTCTAAGAAACCTCTTGCATATTGAATTGTTTATCCACTTTATAAAAAAATAAATTACTTATCCACCAACTCATCTAATCGCTTGATCGAGGATGCTAGCCTACGACATCTTAATGGCATGCCTAATGTTGGATGGTTGCGATGATGATGTCTTAGCATTTCAAACTTTACAATCCTTCCTCATCTTCAATTCATAATTAGAATTAGCAAAAGGATCAGATGGTGATATTCTATTCATGGCAAAAAAAAAAAAAAAAAAAAAAAAAAAAAAAAAAATGAAAGAAAGAAAGAAAGAAAGAACGAAAGTCTGTTGACTCTATTATTCTGCAAGTGAGTCGTCCGAGGCAAGTACATGCAGCGGGTGAGATTGAAGCATCAACGAGAGAGAAAGAGAGAGAGAGAGAGAGAGAGAGAGAGAGAGAGAGATTGTTTTAATGTAAGTGACAATGACCTTGTAAGGGATCATAAGTGTGGGCGGTGGTGATCCGACCGTCGCATATGCATAAGACACATTAGTGGATGAGTTGTAAAATTGCCGACAAGCTCTTACTCATGGCCGAGGGTACCCACAAAAAAAGAAAGAAAAAAAGAATAGAGTAGATGTTCAAGTCAATATAATGTCACTAAAAAACTCAATAGTATCATACGAGGACCTGATCTTGGATTCTCATACGTTTAAAAAGTAGACATGTGTAATCCATTTATTTTCTCTCATACAATTTTAACCGACTACCTTTTTTCCTATTTTCTCTCTCTTTCTATTTTCTCTTCCCATTACCACACTCTCTCTCCTCATCGTTTATTAATTTTTCTATTTCTTTATTTTTCATTTTTCAATTTAATTATAATTTAATATTTTTTTCTTTTAGTCCAACAAAATAGCTTTAGATATTGAACTCAAGCCTCTCGATAGATACTAATGGGACATCAATAAAAACTAAAAAATAATAAAATATTGATAAACTATCAATGGAATAAAGTTTTGTTCATTCATAGAGGACGGTTCACCCACCATTCGAGGGTTCACAAGTCCGTAAAAGGTTTTAGTATAAATCCAAAATATTATATGTAAGCATGATGGCGATTTAGAGATATGGTACATTGATAATATGTGAATCGGATTGAATTGGGTTAATATCGTATTAGATCAATATTGGTGGTGTATCGAATAATATTGGATAATTGGAAGAGAGAGAGAGAGAGAGAGAGAGAGAGAGAGAGAGTTTTGTATTATTATTGTTTGGATCGGTTAATAAAAAATAATAATAGAAAAAATTATATAAAATAGTATTTAAGTTAAAAGAGAGATAAGGTGGTATAGCATTTAAATCAGAAGAGAGATAAAGGGAAGCATCGAAACTGTAGGTAATCTAGGTAATAGTTTTTACTAGAATACACGTATCCACTTTTTAAGAGTACGAGAATCCAAGATCAGGTTCTCATACGAGGACCTGATCCAGCCTCATCATTGGATGCCCAGAAGGGAGAGAGGGTTCGATTACCTCTTTTTAGGTTTAAAAGGTTGAGACATTTATAAGGCACAATAGTTTTTTTTTTTTCTCTTTCAAATTCGTTTCTAGCAACGTTCATCAAAGTCGTTTCTAGAATTATAAATAAACATAAATTTTGATTTATGTTTCTAGAAACGGGTGAAACTGAACAATTTTATCAAATGCTTTTTATGTTGTTTTTTCGTTTATGGGAACAAGAAAACGCAAAAATGAAATGTTGTAAAACGATGCCAAAAAACCCAATAGTATCATCGGATGCCGAAAAAGGAGAGAGGGTTCGGTTGCCTCTTTTTAGGTTTAAATAGTTTAGAGATTTATCAGGCACAACAACCTTTTTTTTGCGCAAATTCGCTTCTAGAAACGACGAAACAAGTACGGATTTGTTTTATCAAAGTCGTTTCTAGAATTGTAAATAGGCATAAATTTTGATTTATGTTTCTAGAAATGGGTGAAATGGAACAATTATATCAAATGATTCTTAGGTTGTTTCTCCGTTTCTGGGAACAAGAAAACACAGAAATAGAATGTTGTCAAACAGTGCCTAGGTCCAAGTACTCTATCGGCTTTAACTCAAATCAGTTCAGCCTTTACTTTACCTTGATTAGACCAGGTTAGATCAATTTGATCCCTAATTGACCTTGATTAAGGTCAGGACGGTACTGACAGACCTTCTCAGTATAATGAATTAAAAAAAGATTTAATATGATGAATTCAAAAAGAAAAGTAAATAAATTAATGTCATAAATCATAATGAGGGAGAGCAAAGATGGACTGTGGTACGTGACTCTGTAGTAGTAAATTAAAAAAAAAATTGTAAATTAAACAAAAATTATAATGTAATAGTATGAGTGGTATAAATTTAAGGACAAGAAAATGCTACCTTTTGGCACAGATATATATCAGTGGGTACAACCAATGGGAGGGCACATGCGAGCATCTTTAACGCAAGTAGCATGGTCTTTTTGCACCTGTTGTGTCTAGGCATAGACACATACCAGAAATTAGTGTTCCTTCTTCCTAAATTTAATTATAATGAATTTGGTGTGTTGATGGTGAGATATACTTTTATATATACATACACTGAGATGGACATAGTGTCAATAGGGTCGGATTGGGTCAGGCTGGGCTCAATCTAATGCCTTGATCTAGGCCCAGCCCAAGCCCACCTCAGTGGGTTGAACAATTCAACCGAAGCCCTAACCGGGCTCAAGGTGAGCTTGGGTGCGTTTGGGCTAGTTGAAAGATTTTGATGCCCCTAGGTTAGTTATTGAAAAAGCCATTTGCATTGCACCTCTATCTATTTCGTAAACTAAAACTTGTGGGCTCATCCACCTGGATCATGTTTTAAGATATTGGAATTGGTCTTAGGATTGGTCTTAGCTGATATTGATTCAATTCCAATCCAGATCGGTCTGGATAAAATACCCTTGGTTTTTATTAAAAAATTATCATTTTACCTTCATCTGTACCAATCAACTGATACAGTATTGGCCAAGAATTGAGATTGATATCAATTGATATCGATTCAAGCAGATCCAATCTAATTCCTCAAACAATGAACAAGATCTAATAAACCAAAGTCACAGTGTCATTTAACACTCTCTCATTGGCCCCATGCTGATGCAATGCCCACACAATCAAGCAAAGATCTCTTACCCTAAATTTAAATGTGTATATATCAATGACTAAAATACATACAATAAAGAGTTTTGGATGGAAGTAGCAACCGCAATGAGCTATGCAATATGAGGTGTCCTCGTTTATAAAAAGTGTCAGATCACATGTATAAAGTGAAATATGAATCAATCAAAATATAGGATAAAATATTACAATTCTTAAGCTTTTTTTTTTTTTTTTTTTTTTGGTTTATTCTTAAGCAGTTGGTTGTTGTAAGATGTTGTTTTTCAAACTAAATTAAGGTTGGAAGGAATTACTTTCCCAACTATTTACAATTTTGCAAAAAGAGTGTGTGTGTGTGTTTTTTAATTATCTTATGAGAGATATTGAAGGGAGATATAGATTGAAAGAAGAATGTAGAAAAAACATGAACTCGTATTGTAAATGTGTTTTATACATATAATGTAGCCGAATCCGTTTTCTCCTATCTCTTCGAATATAGTTTGGGAATTCACATATGATGCAACAAAATTTGGTATGGTTGAATAATAAGCGTTTTAAATAACAAAGGTTCTGACAGATTAGGTTTTTGTTAGAAAGAAAACCAAAATTCCCTTCGTGATAATTAAGTTCCCAAACCTTCTTAACATTGGCTAAAACTTCAAGGATGAGTGTGTTTTATCATATTAAACCCGATTCTCGACTTTGGGGCAAATATGACAGCCATTTGACCATTATTTCATGTAAATTATTGTTCTACAGAAGTCATGTTTCAATAGAAGTTTTGAGTGTGTTTATGGTCATATTTGGACCCCATTCCTGCATCATTGGATAGCACTCAAAAATGCCTTTAAAACTATATATGGATCGTTAGAATCAGACTTATATCAAAAGTTATTGCTCTGGGAAGTTCAAGGAAACAAAAAGAAAGAATTTTGGTAATTCTAGCCAATCAGAATCTTCCACGTTACAACTCTTTTGAGGTACCATAGGAGTGCCTTTGCGGTACTGCAAAAACCTTAGGGATATCCATATATAGATGCCCCTCCTATTTTGGATCAATTTTTGGACAAACAGCCATGCTCTGCCCATGTGACTCCTAACCTTCTCTCTCCTCCCTACATGGATAAAGTCGAACCTCTCCAAAATTTGTGAACTGCAAACCACCATATCCACTGAATATTGGAGATTCCTTCATAATTTAGAACTATTTCGATTGGCACCTGTGCAACTAAAAATTGCTAAATCGAGTCTGGCATGTTCAAGTATATTAGTCAGCTTTGGTTGCCATCAGGGCATGTTTAGGTATAATAAATCGATGATTGCTTAGTATAAGCTTTGGCATTTCCCCAACCCACCCCCCCCTCCCCATGTTCTTTTCATTCCATATTATGGTCATTTATAGAAGCTGATTACTATAGTATTTAGCATGCGTTGCATCTATATTTCTCCTCTCTTGCATTCACACCTACTGTGCTTTCTATGATCATCTACAAAATAACTCGATCTATCTTGAAATTCTTCTCTTCACGTATAGATCTTGGCATTTGCTAGAATTGTAGGCTGATTACTATAATATTTAGCATGAATTTTTTTTTAGACTAACGATCTAACAGTTGAGGCTTGCTTCATCCAACCAAGTATGCCAATCACAACAGTTGTAATTACTATTCTGGTCATCTCCAGAATTTTAGCCATTCATAGTTTTACTTACCAATCTATTCATCTCTTGAATTTCAGTCATTTACAACTTTTATAATCTGTTCATCCCAACATATGGATAATATTTATGTATCATGTATTATATGGGAAAGATAACTATGTTTGTCCAGAAGCATGACCTATGTCAGAGGTCCTATGAGTCTATCTCTCTCGTTCCCTAATGAAATGACATTTTACCCATTGTTTAGGGGAGGAAGAGATAGACATAGGAAACGTTGATGTAGATCGTGCTCCCGGACAAAGAACCACAGTGCCTTTATTATATGTTATAGTACCTTCCAGAAAATATCCATCCTTAACCCTAATGCGCCGTCATGCTGCCAGATTTTTTGCAAGAACCCACTCACCATCAATATCTTTTAAAAATGTGCTTTGTCACCATCTTGAGGCAGACATAATGAAGGTGGATCACGCTAACCAACCGTTGAATCTCCTATAACTTGCACACATGTGCCATTGACTATGTAATTGTAGGCTTCTATTCATTGATATAATCATGGAGGAGCACATATGGTTTAGGAAGACTGGCCTCAGGCAGGGAGGGGGACTGGGTTAAAACCTTCCCAATCGCTAACCTGACACTTGGATAATCTTTAGGTAGATCATTTGCCTTTTCCAATTGAGTTTATTTTCGACTTTTTTGGATTGTAAACCCCTCATCTAGGTAGTAACTCCCAAAGGAAACCTATATGTATCTCTCTCTTGGCGTCACGCAAATATTCAACAAAAGAAAGCAGCAAGGGCTAGACCCCGAAGGTGCATTTCCCCCATTGCATCCACAACAATATTAATAGAAGATTGTGATTTTAATATAACCCCAATTTTAGATCCCTTTCCCACCAATGTTGCTATTGACTGCTTCCCTATTATAGAGATGCATTCAACCTGTGTGAGAGAGAGAGAGAGAGAGAGAGAGAGAGAGAGAGAGAGAGTAAAATCAGAAGGATTGCAAATATTTATTTTCCAAGTGCTGCAACTTTGATCACCGACGGCTGTAATTATTCTTCATGTGTGGTAACTTTCTTCTCTGGAAAAAACGCCTTTCATCTCCCCAACCAGTTCAATTAGGGCGTTATCTACCCGTGAAAGGTGTTGCGAAGGACTAGGAAAACCACTTTTTTAAGGCAAAATAAACTTGAAAAAAAAATCACTTTGATAAGAAATTGATTCTTTGAAGTTGAGTTAACAAACTAACATCATAACAAGCGGTTTAAAGACTGGATTGGTCCACTGAACACCAACAAAATCAAGAGCTTAATCTAGCGACACATGAAAGTTACAACAAGATTCGACAAGATGTTTTATTCCTTCCTTCATAGGTTGGAGCAAATCCAGCATTCACATATGATGCTTCCTTTGGTTGCTTGCTCCAACTGGACAGGCCATACTTCACACTGACCCAATAAAAAAGAAGCGAAATCTGAACCTTCATTTCTATACTCGTTTCAAAGCAGGTGGTTAATCCCACTTTATTTGGGTAAGGTCTTAGAACTACTAAGATCTAGAGGAGGAACAACACTAAATGGCAAGAAACTTTCACTATAATTTCTCCAATATAAGACACAACTATGTATACATAATGTATTTTGGACTTTAAACTATGTTTTTGCAATAATGTGTTAGATCCTTATGTATGTCTACTATAAATACACACACACACACGTGTGTGCGTGTGTTTGTTATTTTTATAACTTCTAAGAGCTTTTAAGTCGAAACTCAAAGCTAGTGCATGAAGCAAGCTTGTTTGTTGTAAGGGTATCGAAATAGAGAATTCCCTCTTTTAGTTTTGGCTGTCATACTTCTAAATGTTGATAGTTTAGGGAAAGCAAGTGACGTGATGAGATGAGACTTGTCTTTTGGCTTGGTCGAGGACACCACTAAGAGCAACAATTCTAAAACTATGAGGCAAGGTCGTAAATCACTTCTTTAAAGGCAGTGTCTTGATGATTCCCGTTTGCTTTGCTTGCCGAATTGTGAACTAACATAGTATTTTTGCTTTGCACGTACTAGAGGCAAGTCTTTCTAAAGACACACTCAGTGTTGTTGTTCTGCCCCCGACAGGTCTAGTTTTTGTAATATCCCACTTCTTAAACCCGGTCTGATTTCGTGGTTGAACCGGTTTAACCATGCAGGAACCGAGCCAGAGGATGTTAGAGCGGGTTCCTTATGGGCTATGATGGCACGGGTGACCTTAAACACCGGCTGGCCCGACAAGTCCGAGCCAGTGCCAGAAGAGACGGGAGTACCCAAACCGTGTACGTGCACCTACCATAAGGCTATGTATGGATAAAACAGGTATTATATC
>NW_024870494.1:135221-160699 GCF_013358625.1 Macadamia integrifolia
AATTGAATGAGATGTTATATGTTGAATGTGGACATCATGTTGCATAATGCATTGATAGACTAGATGCCGTGGTCGGCTTGGAAACGAATGCATTGGTGGCCCGTGGTATGGGACACGGAGGCACTATGCAGTCGTACTACATATAGGAGCATGCGGTATTAGGATTTTCACCATCCCGTGCTACGACCCTTCCCAACAGGGGTTCAGGTGTTGGGTTGCCATTTGGGGGGAAGCAGGGGTCGCGGTTGTCGGACACTGTGGCGGTTAGGCATTACGCCCAGCGAGTCATGTAGGACAGTCAGCAACCCCGGTGGTATTTCAAGAGGGCCAATCGTACTGCTTTTAAATTGCTGGAGTCAGCACTGTCATTTAATTTATTTACATTTCTGTTGAGAGCCGGTGGACGGCATTGTCTTTATTTTTCCGAGTACTCACGGTGGGCCTTCTCCAACAGCCCTATGGGCGTATCGCGGGAGGGAGTTCGCGGCTCGTACCCGGAGTATACGCGCACTGTGGTTGTAGTAGCACTAAAACCAAAGACTTAGTAATGTTGATTAGGTGTATGTGATCTAAAATGATTTGCATGGCATGTAGTGCATATGATGTGTTGTGATGTGTGGACTGTTGTGTGTGGTCCACCTCTCTACTTACTGAGCTAGTGAGCTCATTCCACGTATACACCCCTTTTTAGATGATTTTGCAGGTCATGCATCTGAGGAGCTTGGGGTGGGTCCCGCAGTCGAGTTTCCTGATGAGGACTGGTGGACCCCTGATGAGTTCGAGCACGACGTAGGTTGTGCGTGTGAGAGCTGTGCTGCAGGACAGCAGTTCTGAGGCCGAGCTGAGCTCCAGCCTTGATACCGATGCCGGGCTGCGTACTCTGATGTTGTTGATAATTTCCTGTATATAATTGATATTCAAACTTTATTCTTTTTGTGTATATATATCATGCCTTCGGGCCCAATTGTATATAATTATGGTATCGCCATTTGGGTATCAGGTATATGGGAATTATTACAGGTAAAACTTAGTCTTCCGCTGATTTGATGAGTTGATGTTAGTGTGTGTATGCTGTGGTGGAATACAGTGTCTGATGATCCTGGCAAGTTTGGGTTAACCGGTGTTAACTCGGTCACCGCTCCGGTTCAGTGCGAACGGGGTGTGACACTTATGACTGAAAATTAGAAACTAATTTAAGACTTCAAAATAGAAAGTCTTATGACTGAAAATTAGAAACTAATTTAAGACTTCAAAATAGAAACTAAATTAGTAACTAAATGACTAATTAGTAACCCCATCAGCAGCCCAAATCGTGGGCTGACTTGGACCAGATATGGGTCGACCCAGTCAGCCACTTGGGTCGACGTTGGTCTTGGTTCTCCTTGTGTAAACCCTTGGTACTGCATCAGAGAGAGAGAGAAAGTTCCCCTTTAGTTTTATGTCAGATATATTTATTTTAATGAACTTTCTCTAAAATTTGGTAGAAAATAAGTTCCATCCACAGGATTCAACTTTATTATAACCTCCAAGATGAGTGAAAACAATTTTAGACTAGCTTATTCACTTTGATAGGATTGTTATGCTTTTGCCTAAAAATTTTGGGCTATCCTCTTGCGCTAAGAATGGTTAGGTTATTTCAACTAAAATTCTAGATTTCTTCATAAGCGATTGCGATTCTAGTATTGTGCCAAAAAGAAATGAGGACGTAGGATTGTGAGAATCAAAGCTTTATTATGGAGATTTATCATTGATTAATCTAGATTACAACCTGAGAGCTAGAACTCAAACATTGACATTGTTATAATCCCAGAGATCTGTAACCAAACCAAAGAAAAGAGAAAAGAAGTGAAGAAGAAGAGAAGAGAGAAAAGAGAGAGAGGTGCGATCGATGGTACTCCCAAAAGAGAGGAGAGACCTGCGATCAGTCCAGAATGGATTGATCGCAGGTTGTAGTCCTTTACTTATATTAAAATAATGCTGAAAGTAAAAGATAATAGTACCTCCATTGCCCAATTACAAGAAAATTCACATCACACAAATATGGGAGCCGATGGGACCTAAAATACCCCTATCGGCCCCTATCGGTTTTAGAGTTTAGCTGCAGCATACATATCACGCATGCTTAGCTTGGTACAATCATTACGAAAACTATGAGCAAACAGTGACTTAGTAAACATATCAGCCAACTGATCTGATGAAGGAACAAAAGGAGTCTTAATCAACTTCTTCAGAACATCACGAACAAAGTGGCAATCCACCTCTATATGCTTGGTCCTCTCATGGAAGATTGGATTACTAGCAATGTACACCCAACTTGGTCGTTACAATACATTTGCATAGGCTTGGTCACTAGAAATCCCAACTCCAAGAGTAAAGACCATAGCCACATTAACTCAGCAGTGGTATGAGCCATAGCTTTGTATTCTGCTTCTGCATTAGATCAGGCAATGGTAGTCTGCTTTTTGCTACACTATGTAACCAGATTACCTCCAACAAATGTACAATAACTAGTAGTAGATCTCCGATCATTAGCAGAGCCAGCCCAATCAGCATTAGAATAGCCGACTAGTTCCATATGTCGATTAGGATGATAGATCAGCCCTTTTCTAGGAGCACCCTTTAGATAACGAAGAACACAGACAACAACATCCCAATGTGCTTTCTGAAACGACTGCATGAATTGACTGAGGACTCCAACAGCATGGGAGATGTCAGGACGTGTTACAGTAAGATTAATCAGCTTGCCAATCAAACTCCGGTACTGATGCACATTTTGAAGAGGTTCGCCATCATTAACACCAAACTTTTGGTGAGGATCCATAGGGATATCAACAGGTTTGGATGCAAGCATGCCAATATCAGATAAAAGGTCCAACACGTATTTCCTTTGAGACAGATTGATCCCTTTCTTATATTGGATTACCTCAATCCCAAGAAAATAGTGAAGTTGGCCCAAGTCCTTGGTCTGAAAGTGTTGCTGTAGATAAGCTTTCACTTCAGAAATTCCTGCCTCATCATTACCAGTAAGAATAATATCAACATAAACTACCAAGACAACCAGTTTATCACCTCTGCGATGAACAAAGACAGAATGATCAGAACTTGTCAAACTAGTTTAACACTGAGAAAATCCACAAGTAACTATGGTAGTACTGAACTTGTCAAACCATGCCCGAGGGGACTGTTTAAGTCCATAGATAGCCTTGTGTAAGCGACACACATGACCTTTATTCTCCCCCCCTGAGCAACATAACCAGGAGGTTGCTCCATATACATCTCTTCCTGTAGATCACCGTATAAGAAAGCATTCTTGATGTCCAACTGAAACAAGGGTCAATCAAAGTTGACAGGAAGAGAAATAAGTAGACGAACATAGATTAGTCTAGCAACTGGAGAGAAGGTCTCAAAATAATCAACTCCATATGTTTGAGTATATCCCTTGGCAACCAGACGGGCTTTCAACCGCTCAGCAGAGCCATCGGAGTGATACTTAACAGTGTACATTGAGCGACACTTCACTAAATCCTTACCAGGAGGTAAATCTACCAGACTCCAGGTACCACGACTCAAGAGAGCATCCATTTCTACATCCATGGCAGCTTTCCATCCAGGAATAGTTAGGGCATCATTATGGGTGCGGGGAATAGGGTTAGTAGAAAGTGAGAAGGCAAGACCATGGATGGGAGAGGGAAGATGAGACAAGGAAACAAAGTTATCAATAGGATACACAACTATATATTTTTGAGTGCAAGAACGTGTGCCTTTCCTTCAAGCAATTGGTAAGTCATCAGGCGGAGGAGGAAGGTGGCAGTGGAGGAAGTGAATCATCTGGAGTATTATTGGTTTCTCCACTCGGCTGTCCAACTTTCTTCGTGCGCTGATAAACCTGTAGAAGAGGTGAGTTACTGGCACTGGGCACATCAGGGAAGGGTATGAGAGATGGAATGGGTGGAGGAGATGGAGAAGTCCACTCCATACCAAACTGGGACACCTGAGGAGAAAATAATGATGTGCCTTCAAAGAAGGTCACATCGGCACTAACAAAGTTCCTGTGAGTATTGGGGTTATAGCACTTATACCCTTTCTGAGTACGTGAATAACCTAAAAAAATGCACTTAGTAGACCTAGGAGACAGTTTATCTACTTCCACATGCAAATTATGGACAAAGCACACACAACCAAAGACTCGGGGAGGAACAAGAAAACTTGGTAAAGTAGGGAACATAATAGAAAAAGGGGACCTATCTGAAAGCACTGAAGATGGCATGCGATTAATCAGGTGACATGCAGTTAAAACCCCATCACACTAAAAATGCTTAAGAACATGCATATGAATCATAATAACACTGGCTGCCTCGAGTAGATGCCGGTTGTTGCGCTCTGCTACCCCATTTTGCTATGGGGTATAGGCGCAACTAGTTTGGTGTGTCATCCCACGGTTGGTACAAAAATCAGAAATATCATTTTGAGCATATTCTAAAGTATTATCAAAACAAAAAATCTTAATTAAAATGCCAAACTGAGTTTTTATTTCATTATAGAATTGTTGAAACACAGATAAAAATTCAGATCTGTCCTTTAACATGTAAAACCATGTAAGGCGAGAGTGATCATCCACAAAAATCATAAAATAATGAAAACCAAATCTATTACTAACTGTCCAAGGACCCCATCAAAATGGACTAAGGAAAATAAAGACGGACTACGAGACACAAAGCGAGATGGGAAAGACACACAATGACGTTTTCCCAACTCACAGGCCTCACATTCTAACCTAATCACAGATTTAAAACTAGAAAATAAAAGTTTCAACCTAGCCAAAGATAAATGTCCTAAATGACAGTGCCATTGGAAAGGAGTCACATCCCCAACAGCAATAGCAACAGCAGAAGAAGTAGGAGAACCACATTGGAGATAATATAAACCATCTTTTTCACGCCCTCCACCAGTCGTCTTCCTCGTGTGAAGATCTTGAAAAACACAGTGAGAGGGAAAGAAGGTTACTGAGCAATTTAATGAGCTAGTTAACTGGCTCACAGAAAGAAAACTTAATGGGAATTGTGGAACATATAGCATAGAAGATAAATTCAATGAGGATGTGGGTGATATAGTACCATGGTCGAGAGCCGATGTGGAAGCACCCTTTGGCAAGAATAACAGATGTAGAACTGGTACTAGAAGAAAAGGTTTTAGAAAGTGATGACTTACCAGTCATATGGGCAGAAGCACCTGAATCAATGATCCAGGGGGTAGAGGTAGTGGTAAGAAGGATTGAAGTACCTGCATGAGCTAAGGTGGCAGCGGATGTAGACCCGCCATTGGATGTATTAAAGGATGCCTTGAGAGTGTGCAAGCGCCAGAACAACTGATTGATGTCATCGCGTAGGCTGGTAGATGAATCTCCTGATGAATGGCTCGGTTTAGTATCAATGGAAGACCCTGTGTCAGTACCATCGTCTGACACTGCATGATTGGCTAACTGGGTGGTCCACTCTGGCTTGTCATGCTTTGCCCAACAAGTCTTGACAGTATGGTTAGGCTTTCCATAGTAAGTGCACTGGCGAGATGCACGATTAGACGACTGTCCATTAGAACCTCGACCAGCAGACCCATGTCCTCCCCCACGACCGCGACCACGACCACGTCCACGTCCACGGTTAGTAAGGAAGGCAGAATTGTCTTTGGAAGACTGATCAGGTTTTGTTGATGAAGTAATACGCTGCAGTCGCGAATAAGTGTCATTCTGAGTAGGAATAGTATCGCCCGCGAGTAGGTGGGCCTTCACTGCTTTCAAATCATTATTCAAACCATCCAGGAATTTGGAAACAAAAAACTCATTACGCTGAGCTTTTAATTTGTCAATGTCAGTGGTCAAAGGTTGGAAAGCATTGAGTTTTTCAACCATTCCCCTGAAAGCACTATAATACTTTGGAAGAGTTCTGTCAGACTAACGAAACTGAAATAGTTTCTCATAAATATCATAGATACGAGTCATGTTCTTCTCCTGAGAGTAAGTTTCCTTCAAATCGTTCCATACTCTCTTTGCAGTAGAGTGAAACATGCAATTGGTAGCAACATCTGGTTCCATACTATTCCACAACCACATTAAAATCAAGGCATTCTCCTTCATCCATTCATTATAAACCCTTGTCAGATGCTGGAGGAGGATCAGAAGTAGTATACTGAAGTTTATCCTTGGCCATAAGATAAACCTTCACAGACTGAGCCCAAAGTAGGTAATTCGAACTTCCCTTGAGCTTGATAGAGGTAATTTGGACATTGACATTGTCCAAGGCAGATGCAGTAGTCACAGAGGTAGGAGACTTGGTCTCAGTCATGAGAACCAAAAATAAAGTGGGCAAATAGCGTCGTAGAAGTAACAAAAAAAACCAGCAACCAAACCTGAACCACAGAGACCAGTGCTAGCGATCTGGCAGAAATCGAGTAGGGCAGAGAAGAAAGTAAGCTGCGGTCCAATGTCTTCAAATCTTCAGTGTAGAAACAATGGGTGGCACGATCCATGCACAAAGTCAATCACTCCATGTGATTTAAAACATAGTAGATGCAGTAGTAGGCGGCTGCGCACCAAAAAAGGTTTAGTGCTAAACTGAGATCAGCAAAGAGGGATCTGAAAAACGACTTTGATTTGATTACAGAGGCTCTGATACCATGTTACAATCCCAGAGATCTGTAACCAAACCAAAGAAAAGAGAAAAGAAGAGAAGAGGAAGAGAAGAGAGAAGAGAGAGAGAGAGGTGCAATCGATGGTACTCCCAAAAGAGAGGAGAGACCTGCAATCAGTCTAGAATGGATTGATCGCAGGTTTTAGTTCTTTATTTATATTAAAATAATGCTGAAAGTAAAAGACAATAGTACCCCCATTGTCCAATTACAAGAAAAGCCACATCACACAAATATGGGAGCCGTGGGACCCAAAATACCCCTATCGGCCCCTATCTGTTTTAGAGTTTAGTGCTAGGCGCTAAACTCAACAGTCATGAAATAAGAATTCAAGAAGCTACAGAACTGGTTATAATATTAGTGAACTCAAGACGATAGATGAGCCTAAAGATGTCCTTTTGCATTAAACTCCACTGCCAGAACTTTTTTTTTTTTTTGGGGGGGGGGGGAGGGGGTGATTGATAAGCGTAGAGACTCTTAACAATTCAAGGTGTACATGTACAGACAGTTTTAACATCCAAGCTATAAAGCAAAGCTTTGAGGAAAACTGGAATTCGTTCACCATTGGTGATGATGGTAAAACATGAAAGTTCGTGAGTTTGAATTCAGTAATTGATTGGTACCCTGTCTTAATTTGCAATTAGAGAAAAAACCCATAACTAGATAGCAGAATACAAACTTGTGGAGGCAGTAAGAGACTTTTTTTTTTTTTTTCAATTGCTGATTACTGGACACAATGAGACATCCTTGAGGCAAGTAAAACAGAAACAAAGTGAACCCAGGACTGTCATATGGTCAAATCAAACAAGTCCGTGGTTTTGTTGAAAAATAATTTAGATTCTGAGAATATGTAATTTATAGATGCACCTAGAGAAAATATTTATGGGCTTGCAAAGTCTTGTAGAATTTCACTAGGAGTTCGTGCAGACCCAACAGTGAATTGAGTTGACTTTTTCGTAGCCTGCAAGTGTGGACTTCAAGGTCAGGAGGTCGCATTCAAGTTAAGGCTTCTGCATTTCCTTATTAGCCACATTTATTTCTTGTTTCTATTTAGGGTCAAGGATTTTTTGTTTCATGATGTCGCTTCTAGTCCGTGCAAATGTGTGGTGGTTCTACATCTTACAGAAAAACACACACACAATTTAAGTGCCTCTTAGTGTTAGAGCACCCATGAGCAACTGAACAGATTTTTTCATCCTAGTCCTTGTTTGTGTTCATAAAGAGCGTGTAGTGGTTTGGTTCGCTTTCTCGACTTTCTGCCACTGTGATCTGGTCTTACACCTCCTTCTTTCTTGTTTATCCTTTGATTTATTCGATTTCATTTATCCAAAAAGAAAAAAGATATTTCATTTTGTAGAGATTTGAGAACCAGAATCAAAGAAGAAGAAAGAAGAGAGAGATAAAGGGATTGGGGAGGAAGGCTCATGCAATAGATTGTTTTATGATTATTAGCAACCTACAGCCAGCCACACTCTTTATATTAAATAGGAAACTATTACATACTTTGAGTATGACTCTAAAGACATAATATGAGTAAGGACTGTAAAGCCTAATCATAATAGAGAACTTACTTAGACAAGGAAACTAACACCTACTAACTCACTTAGACTAGGATTCATTCCACGATGGGGATATTCCCCCTATCATGGACTCATATTCCAACACATTTATAAATTACCTGGTTTATATCTGTTGATTTCATTATGGAGAGTGGAAGTGCATGCAGTTTCTCTTTTATTGATGTATATTGCTCACTTGCACGTTTAACAGATTTGATGGCTTCACAAGCACATTCCAGGACAAACTATTTAAGGGCTATAACATGGAAATACACAATCAAATATTCTATACAACACTGTGTTCCTGTATTCTCAGTTTAAGTGGTGAGTTCTTCCAGTTACATCTCATTGATCTCAATTTCATTTCTCTATTCCTGCTTGGAGTAATATGGACTGCAGTTATTTTTTCCTTCATTTTCTTGTTGTGGGTAACAAATAAATCTATTGGAAAAAAAAAGGGGGGTGGGAACTATGAAAGAAATGACATGCATATATTGGCTTCCTTCTTTACAAGGCATAAGGTATCAGGAAAATTAGCAGATGCCAACAAAAACTCAGGAGAACTGAAGGAATCCATAAAATGTACAGCTTGAGTAGCTTGTCTCTTGTAGTATCTTCCCTGTGCAATATTAAAGAAAATAGAAGTTTTCAAGATTTTACTTGGATGTCTGGCTGTACATGGGACGACATACTATGCTCTTGTTGAACACATTTATAACATGCTTAGAATCTATCTCAATAGTGACTTCAAATCGATGATTATTGCAGTCTGCATTCCTCTTAAAGACTAGTAAAGTCCAATAATAAAATGAAGCACCTTTGGTTGTTTTTTGCCCTTGGATAGGCCATGAATAACCATAACCAAATCTGTATTGCCTCCTCATCTAGATCTCTCCAAAAGTGATGATCCATCAAAATTTGGAGAGAGGTCCTGTCGGAGTAGAAGTCTCAAAAGGCAAATATACGTGTGGTTTTCTGATAATTTAGGAAGGGGCCCTCTGCTGTTGTTACTCTTTTTGTATATCCTTACCACTTTTCGAAAGTGGGAAATAAGGCATGAGTCGGTCATGAACCTGTGTTATGTACTTGTATTTGTCTCCACTTATCGAGTTGGGAAGGTTGAATGTTTGGTATGATCAATCTGAAAAAGAAGACGCCTCTTGAGACATCTACGTAGTTCTTGGTCAAATTACCTAAGGTGCGAAGTCTTACTTGTATTTAGGGTCTTTGAAGAGATCCATGAAGAGTTATGTACAAGCAGTGTGCATTCAGGTACTTCAGGGAGTCTAGGGTATTCCACCTTGTCCACAGATACATTTTGTTAGATAAGATTTTTAAACGGCTATGAAGGTTTCTCAACATTCATACAATCAAGCTTATAAATTTGACCCATTGGATGGGGGGTATCAGTTGAGTGGACTTCCTGGTGGAGAACAAAATCTGCTTTTCTCTCTTAATTCTATATATATATATATATATATATATTGTTGTTGTTGTTGTTGTTGTTGTTGAGGTTGTGGTTGCTGCTGCATATGACATAATTTAATGAGTAGGTTACTTTTGTTTTATGAAAGGTGGACTTTTGGTAGTTCTATGTATATTGCCTTTGGCTGGCCTTTTCTCTTAAGAAATAGAAAAGCTGTTGAGATAAGGCATCTTGTCAGTGGCAATATTTATAGAATGGTTGTCAGTGCCAGTTGGCAAGGGCCAAGGTTAATTTGATATATTTCGTATCGTAATCCAGCAATTAAAGCATGTGAGGTTATTCTGTCGGGGAAAAGAAACCCTTTCCCCCCGTGTGCAAGTTAATGGAGAAACACAACAACTAAATATGTGCAAAACTGACAACACAGATAAATCACATCAAGCCTACCGCAAAAGAGCACGCCGATTTTAACAGGAAAAAAACCCTTCTAAGGAACGTAAGCACCTTCTCCTTTTTCTCTCCACTCACTCTTACGATAGAATAGGATAGGAGAAAGAAATCGCGTTCACCTTCTTATGGCACCAAGAAAGTAAAGAAGGATTCACTCACTGACCCCTCTCCATTCCATTTTATATAAAATTAGAAGTGAGAAGACAACATTCATTAAACCTCACCCAAGGCTCTATGAATCTCTCAGGTGTGGGTCATCCTCCTTAACATGAGGAACCCGACAAACATATTTGGTCGTTGTGTTTATCCATTAATTTAAGTGGGAAAGGGTTTGTTTTTCCTAACAAGTGGGATCGGAATCAAGGTTCGAAATTTTGTTCCGTTTTGGTGGGTTCAGAAACATCAACTCTGCGAGATCTCGGCCGAGTTGGTGTATTTTTTTTATTATTTTGTTTTGGTGGTCAAACGACCATATTTTGACCTAAAACTTGGTGGGTAGTTTATTTTAGAGTAATTTACAGCGCCACCCCCTGGAGAATGCCAATATTATAGGAACACCCCTTCTCTTTCACCAAATTAGACTCAGACCCCCTGATGTTAGTCACTGTTATGGAATATACATTATTTGCTGATGTCAGCTGCTATTTTTTTTTTTAAAATACCAAAATGCCCTTACTAAATATGAACTACCTAAAATACCCATCTCATAACTCCCCATCCCCAACCTCTTCCCCAACCTATCTTAACCTTCAACACTAATCTTCCTTCATTTCATCAATTTGGGATTTATTTAAGTAACAGAGACTATAGTGAGAGACAAAGATGATAGAAAGAAGAGAGGAACAAAACCCTTCTCTCCTTCTCCATCCCTACGCTCACGGTGAAAATTGAACAATATTTACCATTCTGCAATGGAAATATTTACCAGGCCAAGCATGTCGATCTGTACAACCCATTCTCGTTCTCTGTTGCCCTCATTCCAGATCTCATCCATCTAGAGGCATCCAAGAAGGGATTACCCACGAATTGGTCCGTCGGATTCAGCGGTGAGAATGGAACGAACACATTTGATGTGAACATTTTACATAATGGAGTGCAAACCGGCCAATTTGTGAATGAATGGAAAGTGGGGAAAGCCAAAGCCGTTACAAAGCGGTAGAGCACATAGACTGACGACGAAGGTGACGATGGGAAAGGGCTCTCTCTCTCTCTCTCTCTCTCTCTCTTCACAACACGTACGCACAGAATAACAGGATATGGTGGCATTAATATTGGAGCCAACTAACAAACTCTCAGTGGTTCATCAAACCCCACGAATCGCACGCTCATCAACTTTTTGTTTGTTTTGGATTTCCAAGATTTGTCTATTGACTCTCTTCCTCTGCTATTCTTCGTTTCTTCTTCCCTTTTCCTCTTTCGTCAGCGTCTGAATTTTGAAACCCATTTGGTAAAAATTAGAGAGATGAAGAGAGGCTAGTCCAGTCTTGGGTTTCTCTATATTCTCTAATTCCCTTCTAATCTCTTCTGTAGTAGGAGCAATGTGAACTCAAGCCCACCGCCGGAGCTGCTACTGCATCTGTTGTCTCCAGACTACCCTATTCATCATCGCTCTAATCTTGCTCGCAGCCATCGCCGACACCATCATATGGGTCCCCTACTGCCCTCACCGTCGTTGAAATCGGATCCGAAGAGGGTGGGAGGTTCAAAGACAATGAACATGTTTTAGTCAAAAGGGTACAATGGTCATTTCAATTTCTCACTTAACAGTGACTGCCGGTAGGGGGTTTGAGTCTAATTTGGTGAAAGAGGGGGTGTTCCTATAATACTGGTATTCTCTAGGGGGTGGCGCTGTAAATTACCCTTTATTTTGAGGTTAATAAACATGTTTAGAACATAAAAATGCAAAAATATTAAAACATCCATCAAAGCAATATTTATCATAAAAAGTAACAATTTATGTTTATGGAAAATGAATTTTTAAACCAGGAAAAAAATATTTATGTACCAAAAAAAAATTTTGACTCCGTGAGCTCATAGATCGGCCTCTAGTGTCTAACATATAAAAAATCTAGAAGCACCCAACATGTATTTATGTACTATTTCAAAAAAAAAAAAAAAGGTTTTGGAGAAAGAACTTTACCTTTCCTACGCTTTGAATGTGTAGATCTTCTTGTAGGAGAGATTTGGAAGTCAAAATGTGATGGTGTGGCTAATTAGAGGCCAATAAGAGTGATTTGTGTAAAAAATTGCAACTTTCACCGAGATTTCACCGAAATGGTCGAGACAGGCGAGTCTCAGTGAGACCAAGTATTTATATGCCTTGCTTTGTACCATTTCAGTAACTCGTCGAGACGATACCGAAATCGCGGCCGAGATACCAAAATTTTGACCGAGTTGGTGTACAAATCATATTTCGTAGCATGTTTTGTTTCGACCAAAAAAAAAAAAAAAAACGCCCAAAATTACTGAAATTTTGCTGAGATTTCGAACAATGATCGGCATAAGGTTCTTGTGATAGTCTGGGAATAGTGGAGGAAACACCACAATACAGATATTAGCTTGAATGAGAGCAATTTGATGATTTGAAAAGCGAAGATGGATGAATTGTTACTGCAAAGATATATAAGCACCCCTAGAGGGTGATACGATGAAACTGGAAAAAAATATCTGATGCCAAATGAAATAACTTAGATTTAAAATTCATTGGCTTTATCTTGCAATTTCTGGATGACAGTTTTTCATCATGTATTCACAAAAACTGTCATTATGGAAGAAGCTAGAAGAGTTGTACGAAGGGAAGACTGTCTACAACTTGATCAGAGAGCTTGTTAACCTGAAGTACAAAGAAGGAAGGAATTGCAAAACATTTTTATAGAGTGTAAAGTATTTTGAATCAACTCTGCTCTATGAAGATGGTGCTTAATAGTTACAAACCAAAACCTGTTACTCTTCCATTTGTTACCTAATACTTTGGAGATACCGTTGGTCTCTTAGTAATTTTGCATCAGATCGAGGTGCTCACAGTAAGTGAAGTGACATGAAGTCTACTGAATAAAGTGACAAGAAAAAACAAGTTTGGAAAACAGATTACGGTCAGATTTGGTATGATTTCTATTTCAAATTTGGATTGATTTCATAAAATATTTATCAAATGGATTTTTTGGTGAAGGAATTGATTTTTTTGTTGCATGAATTTGAAATATTTCAAGAATAAGAAGTCCATTTGGTAGTTTAATTTTTGAGAATAGATTCTCTATTGGTGGTGTGGTGGGGCTAGGAAGGGGGTGGTGGTGAGGTGGGGGCATGGTGGTGATGAGACCATCATGAGAAGAAGGGTGATGTTTTATTTTTTAACATGAAATTACTGCTTTGCCATCAAATTAGCCTTGTGCTCATTAAAGAGCAAGATTGAATTCAATTTCATTTTCAAAATTGAAACTGCTCCTCAACTATTTCAGAATTTCTATTTCACTGAAGTAAGGTGCAGAAATCAAACCAAACATTTACAGAAATATAAATCACCCCATGAAATTGAAACAGAAATCATACCAAATTAGGCTTACATGTTACTATTGCAAAACGGAAGAAAGTATGATAAAGGAGTGCAGAAAGCTTAAAAGAGATACACAGAGGGGGAGGAGCAAGGTTTTAAAACTCAAGATTGATCTCGGGATCAGTCAAGGCCGATACCAATCCGGATTGTCCTGGGTCGGACTGTATCAGACAGATTGATGCTTTTTAATAAAATTCATTGGTTATTACCATTTTACCCTTATAGCTTTCCATGGATTGGTCAAGACTGATACTGATCCGATCTAGCCGATATTGACTGATACTATCCGAGTTTTAAAACCATGGGGAGGAGATATACCGTTGTCTTCAACTAAAATGGAGATATTATTATCATATTGGGTTGTGAAAAATCCTATTACACCCAATAGATTAATAATACTGATGACCTCATTGATCTTGTTCTAGTTCCTCTACCCATTACACATAATGTTGGGGGAGATGTACAACAAGATAATAAAGATGCAAATGGCGAATATTGTGCTCTCACAGTTGGTACAACTGATGTTGAATAGGGGAGCAGACGCTTGAGACCCACCAGTTGAACCCCAGTTCATGAGCGATCTAGCAAAGAGCAACAACCGTATACTAGGCATTCATGTCATCAATATATGCAAGTGAACCGAAATGCCTTGAAGAAGCAAAGGCCAATGAATGCAAAAGCTATGCGAGACGTGCAGTTGCATAATTGAAGTACAAGTTTTGACCAGTGCAAATTTGGATCCGTGCCACGATCAAGAGTTGTTTCGAGGATAAGAATAGTAGCGATGAGCAGGTTGAAGAATGAAACGAGTGGACCCCTTTGTAGTGGATGTGGAATCACATTGAAGATTTGCAAGATGTGGTGGGCATTCCTACGACATGAGAAACCTGATGTATGCCATGGTGGAAAACTTATGTTGCAAGGATGCATAGATGTAGACATGGAAAAATTTGGTTTGGCGGATCCTTCTTCGTGATTTGGAGTGGGAATTTTTTGGGTTCTACCTAACATTAAGGAGGGGGATCTACATACTTTAAATACGGTGAGAAATGGAAACCGACTTCCACTCTCACATCTTCTCACTTTCGTTTTTATATAAGATGGAACAGAGAGGTTCTTTTCTCGTTTTCGTGACAGTGTGTACGTGATTTCTTTTTCTCCTCTCTTATTCTGCCATAGGAGCGAGTGGATGAAAAAGGAGAAGGGACACATGTTTCTCGTACCAGGTTACGACATGACGACATTCTCTCTGTCAAGAGAAGGTAAGGCATGTAGTTCATGTGTTTTGTCAGGCTGGGTATTGAGGTGAGAGTAATCTTGTGGATCCACATATTTGGTGAGGTATTTCACTGAGGTATTTCACTATCCAAGTGGGATTATTGTTCTTGATGTTTGATAACTTTTAGCATTGACTAGAGAGGATTGTAACCCCATTATTGATCAGAGTGGAAGATTTCTTTGGTCTAGGTCTCATGAGTTTTTCATGTTAAAATTGGTGTATTCTTTTGTGGTTGGCTTGATTTGATTTATTTGTGTTATTAGCTTTGGGCATATTTGGTTGTTGTGTTTCTCCATTTATTTGCACACGGTGGGAAGGAGTTTGTTTTCCCTAACATGTTCATCATCATTTTAGTTGGGAGAAGGCTGAGTAGTTGTTGTTGTATTCATCATCATATGATCACGGAATGGACTTGTGCCATTAGAAATTTTTACACAATAGCGCTTGGAATTGAGGAATACATATTTTGGTTCTTGTTGGCCTTTTCCATCAATTCTTAGTATACAGCTTTTCGTTGCCTTCTTTCTTCTTTTTTTTCAGATGGGTACACTATAGAAGGGGGGAGGGGGAAAGTAACAGGCAGGAGACTCGAACTCGAGACTTCCTGATGAGTGTGGGCTTAGCACTTGTTGCTGCCTTCTCTTGAGTAAGGAGCGTATGGTAAAAAGACATGCATAACTGAGTCAATTTTTAAATTGTAGTTTTCGCCACATGTGCAAGATTGGTGAGATCCTGCCTTGGATGGTTCCAAATTTGCCTGACCATCTTGAGGGAGTTTGGCAGAGATTGGAAATTGTTGTCTTGTTATATGCAAAACTTTGAAGATTAGAAGTAATTTTGTACCTTGTTTTGCAATCCCTTTTATATGTTTTACCCAAAAAATAATTTGTTACTTGTCTAGGTTAAACAAATGGCAGCGAAGAGAATTTTTTGCATGTTGTTTTTCTTCTCTATTTGTTGAACCAAGGGAACAAAGTATTTATTCCAATTACACTGTCTTTCTTGGGTAGCTAATTACATTGCTAAGATTAATTTTAGTTATTGAGTAAATTCTTGTTGATGACCAGCAAGCCTTTCTTTTATTGGTTGTGGAACTGCTTAAACTAAATAATGCCTTCTAGTTGTTTAAGGTAAGCTAATTAATTCTGCTTCATTATTTTCACTATATTTTGTGGCCAACCCCAAGTGTGGGATAAGGCTAGGTGCATTTAATTATTTCTACTTAATGTCATTTTCAAGTGGCCTGCTGCTACATTCTCATTTTCAACTTCATACTTCTACGCTCTCTACTAGGATCTTGTTTTTTGCTGTCCTATTATGTAGCTGGGAATGTAGGTATATTTTTTTGTCATTCCAAGAACTGCCTCATTTGTAGGATTTTAATATTTGGTCACTGATTATGTTGGCATTGTTTATTCTGAACTAGGACTTATGTTACAAGGGCATCTTCTTTTAGCAATAGATTTTGTGTACCGCCATAATGATTGCTTCCTTGACATTGTACTGCTTTCAACTGTAAGTGATCTTTGCTCTTCTTTTTCTTTAGTTTTACCTAGCATAGATACGTTGTGTGAGCTGCTGCTCAAGCCGTTTTCCTTTGAACGTTTATTACTTGCTAACTCCCTACTCGCATCTGAATTTTAGGTTGCAACGGCTAGTCAATTCTTTATTTCCTACACAATCCGCACATTTGGTGCTCTTACATTCGCCACCATAATGACCACAAGACAGGTAATGAGAATTCCAAATATTACATTCTGCTTTATGTACTGGTCAGTCAAGTTAGCTAAATTGATCAAACATGATGTATGATTCTGATCATGGTGTCCTAATACAATTCTTTGGAAGTTGGTGAGCATCATGCTGTCTTGCATTTGGTTTGCGCATCCTCTAAGCTGGACGCAGTGGATTGGAGCTGTAAGCCTCAACCTTGAAACTCCTTCCAATACTTATTTGGTTCTGGTTATTGAGCTCTCTTAAATTGTATTTTAATGCATGAGCAGGCTATTGTTTTTGGCACTCTTTATGGGAAAAGCTTTCTAAGACGTATACCTCACAAGCCTACACCACCAGAAAATGTGCCAGGGTCCAGTGCTACATTGAATGGCAACCCCTGATATGAGAGGAAATGATTACTGTGAATGATGACTGACTTTCATGTTCATATTACACTGGACAAGCTGCCATTCTTATTCTGCAGACACAATGCTGCCATGTGGAGAAGGATATGGTCTGGCATAAGAATATTATGTCATTTACCTCGGGAAGGCACAGCTGGTTATAGAGGATAAATTTTTGGTGCCTTGATCTTTGTCATTCATTAACATGTTACCTGGAGCCAAATCATTTTTCTCCTCCTCCCCCAGCCCTTTATACTGGACCCAGTTTTAGTTTTGGAAGAATTAACATATGTGCCTAATCAAAAAAAAAGAAGAGGCATCATAACTGATACAAAAATTTTAATGTACTAGCACTTGGATAGTAAAATTTTTTTTTGATGGAGAAGTATCGGTTTCCATAAGCTCGTCTCATCATAAGAGGATATTGTAATATCAGCCCACCTATGAGATTTTGGTAGAGATTATATTTCAGTTTGAACAGATGATAGTCATTAATCTTTCCATAACCATGTTTTTTTTCAGTCAAACTGTTTAGTCCTCAGATTAAGGAGTGGTCAAATCTTGCAGTTTTCTCAGTCCAATTTTGATTCTTATGTGAAGTCATGAGACCTTACCACCAGGTTAAGGGTGGTTCCTTAATGAATACTATTGATATTGTTCCAAGTTCACCAAATGAAAGAGTATTGAGGCTAGCAAACTCCTTTACCTTCCCGCCAGTGACAGAAGTTGATCCAGAAACTTTTGCTCCATGGTAGATATGAATACTCTTGAATATCATACAACAATGTATTAAGATTGAAGACTTATTCTGAGATTTGGTCACCAAATCCTATCTGAGGATAGTTTCTAAGATTTTTCGGATCGATTGCAGTCAATTTTGATCCAATCTTGATCTAAATCGATCCCACCCATTCGACCCCAATTCTTATTTTAATAACCTTGGATCAATCTTATCTTTTGCTCTAGAAATGTTGGATCTGGAGCATGTTTAGGGATCCGGATTGGATCGACCATGGGCGATCTAGCTTCCGTGTAGGTGCTATCCGAACAGGGTACGGCAAAATGGTACGAAAAAAACCATAGCCGTATTTTGAGAGGCAAAACAGTAAAACAGTTCAATCCGGGCCAGATAAGGCCGATCTTTATCAGTATCACTGACAACCGATACAATGCACCAAAAACCTGGGTCTGGAGTCTGGCCTTTGGATGTTGGTAGCATTCCAATACTTCCTGCCCATCCCATTAACAAGCCTACTTACTCCTAAAATGCAACCAGTCAACAGCAATGACGGCCAACCCAAAAATTTTAAATTTCAACTGATCCCTTCATCCTGCGAGACCAATGATTTAAGAACTCCCGAGGCAAGAGAATGTTACACCTTTGCACAGCCACTACACCAGCATGCTTACCAATGGATGGCCACACGTAGGCATCTTCAGCACATTGGGGTATTACACATACAAGCGGAAGCTTTTTTTTTTTCCCAAAAAAAAGAAAAAAAAAGAAAAGAAAACACATTCTAGAAAAATGAAGAAATTTTGTCCAGAGAATAAATCAGATTTGTCTAAATTACAATTACCTTATTTAACCAATAAACATCCCACTTCCAAGATCAATGATCAACCTACACTAAATTTTCACCAATCTAATCAATACCATCCCCAACATAGTTTATGCTACAGGGAAAAGAACCATTGTGAGGTTCTGATTGGTACGTCAGAGCTGTCTTTCTTCCTTCTCCCACAGGATTGAAGGTTTAATTGAAACTAAAACTGTTGGAAAATGCAACACCAATCTTGGAATTGTATATTTGGGCAAAATGTGTTCTTTGTTTTTCTGGGCAATGGATTTCAACAACGGAATTGTATATTTGGGCAAAATGGTTCCAAACACTCAATTTCGAAGTGTATCCCTGTGAATTGGCCAATCCAGCCAACCTGACAGATCCAGGCCTGAACTGCCCAATCCTTGAAGCACACTTGTATCGGTCAAAAAATCAATATCAGCCACTACTGATCAGGATCAACAGATCAGGCGATCTGCCCGATATGATCCCGATACTTAAAACCATGCACAAGACACCAACAATACACCATGTTGGAAGTGAAACATCAATATGTCTTGCAAATCTTGCAAACTCTATCTGTTCTAAATCTAATGCCAATGTTCCTGGGGTTGCAGAGAATACAATACTAAAGGAAGGCCATCAATTGACCATGGCAGTTTAGGACGTATTGTATCAACAATCACCAGGAACATATAGCATTATTGGCTGTCCACAATGTCTATGAATTAAGGGAACAGAACGATGTTAACTCTAATTCCCAAGATATGTATTCAGCTGGAATGCTTTTGGAATATGTTATTTTGGAAATGTACATTCCAGGAGATGTTGCGAGTCAGAAAGCACAGATTACAATTTGGTTTATCTGTGTTTATGAGGGTTGTCATATACTGTACATCCAGGTGAGCCACCAGACACTACTTCGATGGAGACCTGCAAACAGAAATCAGGGTAGAGAAATAAGAAACGCCAATTTCAGGACAAGGCAACTTCTTACAAGAAACAAAGAGGAGAGAGGAAATTCCTCCAGTAAGTTGCTAAAGTCCTACCACTACCTACACTACAACCTAAATTCAATTGGTTGGTAAAAAATACAGCATAAAGCCACAAACCTACCTAGTATTTCAACTTTTGTGCGAGGAACAGGTATTTTGCACCAGGTGACCAGGAAAAAAAAACCTACGGAATTGGGGCTGTTTTGGGTTAGCTCCATAGCAAAACATTACAATAAATGTAGGCTTCGAGGAAAGGCAAACGCCAAAATACTAAGTGAAAAACAATTGGGTGAAGGACTTCAACTACGAGCTGGGTGAGACAAAACAGCTTTTTATGCACAAAAACATACTCTATCGAAAGTTAACTTCCAATGGCCACTTGGGTTCTATATATAAGGAAGTGGACCTCTTTGCTATTTTATAACAAATGAATTAAATTATAGGATGAAGGAAGAACCTGGTTAATCTTGTGAGGCAAAGCTGTCACAGAGATGGCAAACAAAATTTCAGTGATGATATGCGAACTGAAGAAATGATCTGATCCAGTAGTTGCAGGCTTTTCCATTTGTTCTAATAATTGCTACAATCATTTCAACAATTCAAGGAATTCTTCTGGCTCCAATTCTTCTTTAACTACCTGTCCTTTCAAAATGTCCAACATCCAAAGTTAAAATCACAAACAGAAACTGCAAAAGGAAAAACAATAACTAGTTGACAAGACCTAAACCAGGGGAGAGAGGAAACCAAGCATTTTTTAATACACGAAAAATCCAGAAAATATCCAAACTCCACTCCACTCCACTGATATGATGAGCTTTACCAAGAGTCTAGAAAGAGAAAATACAATAAAAAGGGCTAGTTCTAGTCTTAGATAGAAGCCCAAAGTTTCCATTCAGTGGAAACAAAGTTTTAAGAATATCCTCTTCCAAGGAACTGGAGAGAATAAAAGAGGGTTGATATTGCCATTCACAAAACACAAAAATTAAAGAGATACCAATAGCCCCAAAACATAACGACCAGATCACAAATGTACTGGCAACAACCACCTGCAACAGGCTTCTCTGTAAAACAAAGATAACTCACACTTCCCAGAGGTATTTACCAATCACTTTTCTCGCGTACAAGAAAACTTACCTTCAACAGGTACAGTTTCGGAGTGTAACATGCTTCAGTGGGTAATTAGTCTGTTTCCTGGTGACAATCTGAACTTTGTGATTTTGTTGTGTGGCTAAAAAACCAACCCATTACCTCTTCATTTTTTTACCCATCACAAACCTACGTACTAGTCTATGTTGTACCAACTACCTACTCTGGCTAAATCAGTTTAAAACCTATAAAAGTTCTTGGTTGCAACATCAAGATACAACTTTATGATACAACATTTGTAGTCAATCAATCTGGTCCAGAGACCAGACTCTCTAGAAGGTTAAACCTGCATCACCTCAAGAAACAAACACATTGTTGCCTGCCCACCCATCTGCTGTTGCAAGCTTCTCTGACCCCAGCATCTACCCCCTACCTTTTCTCTCAGATCCTCTTACAAGAAAACCACCCAAGTAAAATAGGAGATCCAAAGAATCTTGGAGATGGCACATTGACCACTTGATTGGTATCTATATAACCTGAAACAAGGCCCAGTGTAGCTTATCTCAATTGTAGGATTATTCGATGTATACAGAGTTAAGTAAGCTTCTCGCTCTGAACAAAGCCGTTTCCCAAGTCCCAACTACTTAAAGTTGGTAACCCATTGGCTCATTCAGCCACTAAATTCCACCTATTGTTGTCACTTCAGCCATAAATCATTTCTCTTCATTCATTTAACACCTTCAAGCCTCCAACTGGCAGCATTTCACACCTCAGTGGTACACATACAACCAATGGCCTTCACTAAAAAATAACTCAAGCATCACGTTAACCTAACCTCTAAGATATGGGAATACTCTTTTAGAGAGTGCAGTGGGAATTAATGTATTAACTAAGATATAGCACAAAGGATCTGAAATTCAATCCTCCTACTAAATGTGTCATTGCAGATTTGTAGAGCGCAATGATGGAAGCAGTGCAGGGTGTTCTTCATGAATAAAATTAAGGGGAAATTACCCAAATATACAAGATAAAAAATTAATTACAAAACAAGTAATTATAAGTTTTCCTCCATCAGAAATTTTCTATATTGATCCATTACCCAAAGACATAGTTAGAGGAATCAGAATCGAGTCAGGTGAATTGCCTGATTCGAATTGGGATTGGGTGACAATTTCTGCAACTCTCTTTTGAATTTCCTGGTTTTATGTTTCATCTTTCATTTTTTGGTATTGTTTCCATTTTGTCATAAAATAGAAAAAAAAAAAAAAAAAAATCAATGAAACTTTACTTCTGGCAGCAAGCCCAAGTTTATTGAAAAGAAAAACTCCAAAAAAACCTAAGCTTTTGAGATATCTTTGCTTCTTCTCGATTCCAATTTCTAGGGTTTCAACTAATTCTGGATGATTCCGATCCAATCGATGGGAACCAATGCCTTCCCCAATATTGTTATCTTGGACCTTGACCACAGGCCAAAAGGAACTCTTTAAACCCTTGTGCGCATCAAGTTATTTTTTGTTTGTCTTGGTAGGTGGCAGATACGTTTGAAGACTTCCTTATATAATTACAAACAAATTAAGTTTGCTTCTGTGCATCTGAAGTCCATTGCTTTTGATACTCTTGTCTGTCAAGTTCTAGAGGGTTTTCCAAGGGTCGTTTAGATTCAAGAGGCTTCTAAGGAGGATTCTCACTACGTAGAGATGCATATATACTGATACACTTTCACAAGTTTACATACTACGTTTCTTTCTTCACTGATACATTTTTTCTTCAGCCATCCACCCAGGGGGAGGGGGGATCACTCATAAGAACCAAAGATATGCTTCCAAAAGAATTAATATACAAACTATGCAGCTGATTTGATTTATTTTCAACTCCTAATATTGAGGTTCAAGGATAATTTGGTACTCATTGCTACTATTAAGTCCAAATGGTAGCATTTGTTGGTGCCATGACAGCTATGCTAGCGATTACAGTTTCTATCTTATTCTAAACCTCGTAACTTTTGCTTTATGTTCAACCCCTGGCGGCAGGGGAAAGGTTGATTTGGGAAAAAGTTACAAACACAATATTGACTGGATGCCAGTCCATGACAAGATTTTTATAATTGAAGTAATCGTTTTTAGTCAAAGATTCTATAGCTCTTATGTGCAAATTTATAACTCTCAGGATCTATCCAAAAAAAAAAAAGGTAAAACTTCAAGGATGAATTTCATAGGATATCTAAGTTGAGGTATACGTGATCACCAAGAAAACCTAGATATTATTGCTAAGGTTCTAAATATTTCTTATTCTGTTCGCTTATTTTTCCTATAACCAAATACCAATGCTCTGTACTTCCATTAATTTTTATTGCTAAGGTTATAACTCTTTCTTATTCTCTTCAATTATTTTCCTGATGTAGTTCAAGGAAGGTTGAAGAGATGAAAGAGCCAGCACCAGCTAGCCCATCAAGCCAGCCTAGGCCTTTGGGCCCAGCTACTGGTCCATTTCCATGGGCCAGATTGAGGCCCACTACACGACAAGTTAGACAGTTTATGTGTGGGGGACTTTTAGTAGCTTTATTTAGTTTATATTTTAATATAGACTCTTTTATGTAGTAGTACTAGTTCTTAATTAAAGAAGTGTTTCTATTTGTAAGTAGCTACAAGTCAGATTCATTCATGTCCGAATGGTTTCGTAGCCGTCCTCATAACCCCTATTTATTTAAGCCAACCCCTTATTGTCATTTAAGGGCCTTCTCGTTCAACAGAACTGAGAGGTGGGCAGGGGTGTGGTGGTTTACCACATTGGAGCATCATAAAAGCTACAGAGATCCGGAAGAAATGGCTCGTAAAGGTGACTACACTATTAGATGTGTAACAGCAGTCCTACTGGGTATGGGTATTTAGTTTCTAACAAGAGGGTTATCATATGGTAAGGAGATCTCCTTTCCCAGCAAGAGGGAGGGATCCAGGTTTCTGTTTATCAATAAAAGAGGGGCTGTCTATAACACCCATGATTTTGAGAATGAGAAAATTAGCATACCGCCTTGAGCTGAGATACAGTAATGGTGAGAGACCTACTGATGTAGATAAGTCAGTTAATGAGCTAATTTTATTGCAAACAAGCTTTGAGTTGGGTTATGTATGTGTTGGGCCTTTGTAATGGGCCACTTTAATAGGCCTAAAATATGGGTAGAAAGTAGGAAAACGGGATTTAATTTATTAGCTTAGTTAGAGTGGCTGGTAGTAGTTTAGTTTATTAATATGTCTTTTACTTTTATCATATTTGTTTTGGGATAGGATAGGATACGATACGATACGTAAGAGAAGTAGGGTTTCCGTTTCAGTTTTAGAGTCTAAGTAGGAGTCTTATTATTTTCTTTTAAATACTTGCATAAACTCAATGTTTAGGACAGATTTGAATAATGATGAATTGAGTTAATGTTTGAGAGCCTTAGGGCTGTGAGTGATTCTTCCCTTCCCCCTTCTTTATGCGATTTTTCTCCCTCCCTTGTTGGATTTATGCAATATTTGATTGTATGATTCCTTCCTTTCCCCTTCTCAACCCTCCATTGAATTCTCTTTCTTTTCTTTATTCTCTTATTTTTTTGTTTTATTCATTCTTTCTGCCCCTGAATTTGATTTATATTGAATTTAGTAAAGATCCTACCTGGTATTGGATCACTTGTGATTCGATCTTACATTACCTACAGTTTGTGAGAGACTGACCAAGCCCATAGGTGAGAGGCCTTGGTCACATTCCCCTTCTTCCTTCCACTTTCTCTTCTATTCTTTCCCATTCTTGGTTTCTATTTTCAACAGTCACAAGGACTGATCAGTGAAGCATTGAACCATTTTTTCATCACTGTTGTTGCTGCTGTTTTGATCACTTGAAGTGTGTTCCATCGACCCACCAACAGAAGCTGATATTGAAACTTTCATCTATCCCTGTGGCAGCACGGAACCTGTTTGGTCTCCTTCTACATCAAGCTTCAAGTCCTTATAACTCCAGTTCTGGCTGGCAGTTCTACTCCAAACTTTGAGAGTGTACTACTTCGTTGTCCTCCTTCAATAGTACTTTCAGCCATATCCAGTGGCTGGTTTGTTCTGTGGGCTGTAAGTCACTAATTTTATTTCTAGTTTCTAATTCCTACCTTAGGCTGTTGTACACATCCAGCCATCAGCCCTTGCTGATTTCTGAAGTCATAAGGTGCATGCCAGCCCCTTCCATCGACACCAACTGTGGGTCCATCTTTGGTGTCCTCTATACTTTTGTACAACTGTAACCAACAGTCCTTGTGGGTGGGCATTTGTGTACTGTTTAGTGAGCATAGGCCATAGCATTTCCCTTTTTGAGAATTCCAGACCAGAAGCTTATCAGCCTTGCTTCCACCAATCGTTAAGCATTAAAGCCTTCCCTTTTTTCTCCAGCTCCAAACTTATTCGCCTCGATATAATACCCACAAAGTTTAACCTTAATGCCCATATTCCCTAGATTTCAAAAGCCTACGCCAATTCACCGTATATCAGTTTATCTACTTGTCAGTACCATGGCTATCCTACATCATTAATGATAAAGCAAAGCAAACCAAACCAAAAGAAGCATACCCTCATCAAACCAGGTTCCTTCAGGATTTTGAATCATGAATAGCAAATCCAAACCCCAATGGATGAATCAACAAGCAAGGGAATCAATTTTGATGCAATAAACACTGCTAATACTACCCCTTTTTTCTCCCTCTTCTCACTACTAGTTTTTCTTTTCTTTTCTTTTTTTTTTTTG
>NW_024870494.1:160719-166446 GCF_013358625.1 Macadamia integrifolia
TTTGGGGGGGGTGTTTGGGTGGGTGGGGGGAAGAGACAAAATAAAGAACTAAAATGACTAAAAGGAAAATAAATACATACAAAAAGCTTGGACAACAAATATTGACTATGCACCCCCATATGTTTCATGTAAAGCATAAGACATTAGAAAGGCACTGAGAGAAACAGTTGGTCCAAAATCAACTGAGAACTAAAGGAGTTTCATTCAAATTTCAAAGCAGTGGCAAATAAGACTCAGAAAAAAGATGAATGAACCAACATATATATTTCATGGAATTTGTTTAGAACCAACAGAACTGACAAAATAACTCAAAAAAAAAAGTGATTCGACTTTTCCGTACCTCAATGGGGATGCCCTTCGGTAGACCCATTGTAGAAAGAAAATCACAAACAACTTGATTCCAGTCAATCGCTTCTACATCACTTACACTGCTGCTGACATCTAATTGAATCTGACAATTATCATGCTTGAATGATTTTCCCATCCAGAAATATATCATTCTACCTTCACGCTTGCCTACACTAGTATTTGGAACAAAGAAAAGAAAAGCAGCTTCTGAATCCAAATTGGCACTGCCAAATGGTGCAACCCTTTCTAAAGTAGGCCAGCGGCAAACTATGGGGTCAATTGGATTACAAAACTCAGAACCATTGTCCATAAATTCAGCAAAGACAGACACATCCAGGACCTCTAGCAGAGGATGCTTCTTTACAGAAGTACCTTCCTTGGTAGCTGCTTGGTCGCTAAGAGATGACACGAAAAACATCTGCAACTGACATTCTTGAGTTGAATCTTCTTTTTCAATTGCAGTGGCCTCAATGGACTCTGAGACTTTTTCTTTACTACAAAATTCTATCGAAGAACAGGTATTATTGTCTCTACCCATGCCATTCTGTTGACTTGCAGAAGTTAAATATGTGATTGTGTCCCTTCTGTATGACAGAGATTTATCATCAACCAAGGTTGGAAGCTTCAAAGAAGGTGACAAGCTACCTCTCCGTTCAGCAAGCGAGAGAACCAATCTTTTAGATGGAGATGAGATCACTTCAGAACAAGGCTTTGAAGTATGACCGACCTTAGGAGATTCTGAAATGTTAGGGATGGGATGAAGAGATGTCTTGGATGGCAAATCAGGCACAGAGGAGGAAGCGGGTGATGCTGTAGAAGAAGATGTAGACGGGGAGAGTGAAGGAGATTCTGAACTAGATTTAGAGCTATTACTTGAATCAGAAGAAAAGGAACTCGGAGAAAAATGAGGTGAAGATGATGATGAGTCTGCTGACAAATGTGGAAATTTGTTTACCCTATTATCTGAGTCGAAAATCAACATTGAATCAGAATAGACTCTGCAAAGGGACCCCTTAGGGACAAACTCTTTCACATCACCCAAAGCAAACTTACGCCTTAGAACACTCCAATTGCTTTCCCTCGCAGGGAGGTGAGTTTCGTGCTCAGCCCCTGATGTTGAGAACGCAGGCACCACACCCCCAGTAATTGCCTTCTGGAACAATTCAAAATCCTCATCATACGAGTCCACCTTCCTCTCACCAGGAACAACTTTAGCTGCCGATTCAATCTGGACAATGTTCCCAGACTTATCCACTGAATCTGGAAGATTTGAAAATGCAGCCCAAAAGTCTGATGGCTCTACCCCTTCCTCAACCGTTATTGTCGGGGCCTGCACCCTCTCGTAACGAACAACCTGGAAAGCAGCTCCCCTTGCATCCCTCTCCATGATCGGCTGACAACTTCGACCAACCCAGATATAGATAACAGAAGGCACATGTACTATAAACGCTCCTCTAGAATCCAGGGCAGATGGAGAAGGATCATTCAACATCTTGGGAACCAGATGGAGAGGATCATATGGAGAATGCGGAGCCATCCGATACATCCTCAGCACCGAACTGGGGCTCAGCGGAATGGCATGTACTCTCTTCTGGCACTGCAACAACTGGCAGGCGAAGCCCATGTTGGGGTTCGCAATTCCCCTGGCCTGCTTCACAAACTGAAAGGCATCATCGAAGCTCTGGCCTTCCCTCCACATAAGATAAGCAATCACCAGAGACGTAGAACGAGACACCCCTTGACAACAGTGGACGAGAACCCTCCCGCCCTGCTCCCTTACATCTTCAAAGTAGTCAAAGACATCATAGAGAATACTAGTGATATCCTCGGAAGGACTATCCTGCAACCACAAGGTCTTGTAGACGAGGTCGGATTTAAAGTATTCAGGGCAAACGAAACCCACACAGTTGAGAACATGGGTGATACCGTTCTGCTTGAGAATATCCCTGTTCTTAGCAACAGCGTCTCCACCAAGATAGATGTGGTTGGCAACTTTGGAGCATTCTTTATCAAAGCAGGCGATCCTGTCTTTCTTAACAAGTGTACCTGTGGGATCTGGGTTTCTCTGAAACGAAGACAAGTCGAGCTTCAAACCTTCTCTGGGCTTGTTCGGATCACCTCGACCACTTGGGGTGGGAGGTTGGGGCCATTCTCCCACATCATCTGAGCCAGCTTTGGGCCACTCGTCCAAGCCACGGCGAGTGATAGACAATGGCTGCAAGGGGGGTAAGCAAGAGCGAGCCTTATTATTCTGCTGGGACCGAGGAGTAAGAGGAAGAGGAAACCTTCGGAACTGTCCTCCGCCGTTGTTCTTCTCGTTGGTGCCATTATGAGGATTTGAGAAGTCTTTGGCATGATCGAAAGGGGCAGAGCTCTGAGAAGCAGACCTAGAAGACCAAGATGCTGACCTCCAGAATGCTTTCCGGCCTACGGGACCAGCGCCAGTGCCGGAGATCTGACACTGCCCTCGGGAACCAGCGGCGTCCTCGTCGTCTCCTACCATATGTCCACTACTGCAAAATCCTCCTCAATGTAGAACCCACTCAGACCAAACTCAAACCCAAAAATCTAATTTCTCCAGACATTAATCACTCGCCGCTGTAAGAACAGAAAATGGGAAATCAAACAGAATGTGACAGGTGAAACTGAAAGTCAGAAACCACACATGCACACCAGACATCCAAGGGAGGATTCCACCTATAAACTCATCAACCAAAATCACATACACAAAAAGATTCAGACAAGAGACAAACACAAACCCAGAATTCCCAGAAATGCAGACTAATCCACCATTAAAGAGGATTCAAGAACATAGCAGAAAAAACGA
Organism: Macadamia integrifolia; assembly: GCF_013358625.1. Lineage (NCBI taxonomy): Eukaryota > Viridiplantae > Streptophyta > Magnoliopsida > Proteales > Proteaceae > Macadamia > Macadamia integrifolia. The sequence goes on from NW_024870494.1 coordinate 163,895, forward strand.
CAGAACGAGAAAAAAAAAAAAAAAACGAAAAGCTACAGATCAATAACCAAACGGTGAGATTCTCCCATAATGAAAGGAAAAGAAGTTGAGAAATGACAGAAATCTGAAGCAAACAACAGTTGAACCATAACCCTAGCTTGGATGGGATGAACCCCAAAATAAAAATTAAACTACTGAATCTGAAACTCAAAACTCGAGTGGACTGAGAAAGTTATAAGAATTTGCCGTTTCGTTTACATGATTTGATTAGTAAAGATTAAAGAAGGAAGAAATCGACTCAGAAAAGTACTTGGAGAACTGAACACAGTAGAGAGAGAAGCGAAGAATGTGGGCTGACGAGTCGTAAGGAACTCTTGACTGGAAGACTAGAGGGAGCCTGGAGGCCTTGACAGTGGGCGTGACCGGTTTCAACTTTCCCCGGATAAAACCTAATCAACGGATCGTCTCTGTCTTGGGCTTTCTTGTTTGGTTGTACACTTGTAGGGTTGTAGTCGTTGGAATTCGCCTATGGTGTGGTGGATGTCTTATAATTATGATCGACATTTTTATGGAAGGTAGAATATGAATTATCGATCAAACACTTGTAGGGTTGTAGTCGTTGGAATTCGTCTATGGTGTGGTGGCTGTCTTATGAATTATGATCGACATTTTTATGGAAGGTAGAATATGTATTGTCGTCGTGTATTATAGGAGGTAGAATAATAATGGTCACGAATAAATATATTATTTTAATATATATATATTGATTTATTTATTAAAATTAAAATGATTTAAATTAAAAGGTAAAATCTATATAAATTATAATAGTTTTGTCAAAATAAATCAGATATATCCTCAATTCCGTATAAAATTAAAATTGCCTTAAACCAAAGAATATAGGTTGTGTAAATTGTGAAAGTTTTGTCAAAATAAACAAGATATATCCTTGATTCTATGTTTTGATACACTGGCTCACCTATATCCTTTGGCACACCCTCCTTGTGACTATCGTTATGGTATCCCCACTCTCTTTTTCCCTTTCCCAACCATGCTTCCTCCCCCTCCCGCCCCCCCTCTACACCTACACGTAAGCCTCCTCCCTGCCACTCTCCCCTTCCCTCGATCTCATCCTCACCTCAATCTCCTTGCCCCTCATCTCTCTCTCTCTCTCTCTCTCTCTCTCTCTCTCTCTCTCTCTGACACGTAGACATGTATACACTTTCACACCCTCCCTCACCTCCCCATCTTTCTTTCACACATACGCACTCTTGCACCCCTCCCTCACCTCCTCTATCTCCATGCCCTTGCCCCCACCCTCGCCTCTCTCTCCCCCACCTCCCCATCTCTCTTTGTCACACATGTGCAATCTTGTAGTCCCTCCCTCGCCTCTTCCTTTCTCTCCAGTTGCATTTGCACTTGCCCCTTGCCCTTGCCGCCACCCTCGCCTCTCTCTCCCCCACCTCCCCATCTCTCTTTGTCACACATGTGCACTCTTGTAGCCCCTCCCTTGCCTCTTCCTTTCTCTCCCATTGCATTTGCACTTGCCCCTTGCTCCTGCCCCTACCCTCGCCATTACACCGCTTAAAATCCCTAACTCACCTTGAACCAGAATTCAGAATAATCTATTTGTGTAAAAACCCTCTTTGTGAACACAATCAAAACCACTACTAGTTGCTAAACCAAATCCAGTGATTGTGCCACCAAAAGGGGAAGGGGGTCTTTTTCACTCCACGAGTTGAAGCTGGGAGTCTTATGACCAAGGTTATGGACTACTAGAGACCAAAACCAACCAATATTTGGAACCAACAATTTATTATTGATTGAATTGTGACAAAGATATGGCTTAGGCCAAATCCTTCAGTTGAAGCTACCCTATGGACTTCTTTGATGGCAACCGTATTTCATACATTTTGTGATCCAACCATATATATATATTTGGGTTATGCTTCTTGGTTTACCTCTGTATTCGTATAAATGTAGAGCACCAAGTTTAGAAAGTAAGGGAATATTAAGGCACCATTTGACAATGTTCCGTTTCTGTCGTTTTCTTGTTCCCATAAACGGATAAACAATTTAAAAAACGTTTCATAAAATTGCTCCGTTTCACTTGTTTCTATAAACATAAATCAAAATTTATGTCTATTTACAATGTTATAAACGACTTTGACAAAACAAGTCATACCTGTTTCATCGTTTCTAGAATCGAATTTGAGAGAGAGAAAAAAAAAAATGGGTTATTGTGCCCGATAAATCTTTCAATTATTTAAACCTAAAAAGAGGCAATCAAACATTCTCTCCTTTTTGGGCATCCAACGATACTATTGGGTTTTTTAGTGGCATTATATTTGTAAAAAACATTTCGATAAACAAGTTTATCAAACACCAACAAATCCATTTTTGTTTATGAAAAAGGAAAAAAATCGTTTCTACTATTTCTAGACATAGAAACAGCAAACACGTTATCAAACGATGCCTAAGTCTGCATGCAAATCAATTAGGGTTAGGCCAACAAAAGATAGGATGGTGGAAGGTGGAAGGTGGAAGGTGGAAGGTGGAGTGGTGGGGGGGGGGGG
>NW_024870494.1:166466-179459 GCF_013358625.1 Macadamia integrifolia
CTTAAACAAATATGGCTAATAAGAAATCCAAATATGATATTCTTAAACATTGGGTGTCTCAACTGTAATTTATCTATACAAGTAGATTGTAAAAAGAATTGGGTGCCTACCCACAAGTATGACTAAAAACCAGCGTGGCAAATGCCTAATTCCAATTGAATAACTATGGCTCATTTTGGCTATTGATCTTAAAATTGTGCCAACTAGAGATATTGTGGCATCCCTTAGATTAATGTTCAAAGGTTCGTGTCTTTGCAAAAGTTGGTAGGACAGTCTACAATAAATCAATAATGAATAGGTAAATGTAATCACATGTTTCTTTCACATGGAGTTTATATGGTAAAATAAAGTATTGAAAAAATATACAGTTTCACTCTACCCATGGTGAAGAGAAAATCTCTTCATCCACCTCATATTCAGTAAAGGGTAGTAACATCTTTTCACACCCACTGTGTCTTGACACAAATACACACTGTCGAGCAAAGTTCATCCTTCCTTTAAAATTTTAACATTTCCCCTTTTTATATATGAGACTTGATTAATAACAGATCCATAAAAGAATTTAATGATAATAGACAAAAAATGACTGGATGAATAGCTATTGATTTAGATTTGATTTTATAGAATGAACATATATTGGTTCAATTCGATCTCACCTATTATATACAAAAAGGGCAAAGGATCACTACTTGGTGCAGAGTGGGTGTAAAAAGACCAATGTGCCCTCCTCACCGTGCAGTGAAAATGCTTTCTCGCGCCTTTTTATTGGTTGAGCTGGTGTTACCTGTGCCAGACCGCGTTCTTCCACCCATACAAAAAACTGAAAAATCCAGAAGGTACCCAGATTCAACCACCCATTTGACAGCCCTACCAAAAAAAAAAAAAAAAAACCACCAGTCATTTGACACCCATACAGGTCATGATAGAGAGGGGCCTACGGTTATCACGAGATTCATGATAATTATGCGATAGTGGAAGCGTGGAACGGACCCAATGTCTGAAGATCGGGTCCGGATCGGCCTATCCGACTTGAGCAATCCTTGTCCGAATATATGGTTAGTGGCAAATCGGGACCGATCCTAGACCCATATAGGCAAATTAAAACCGATCAGTATCCCGGTTCCGGGTTTTTAAACCAGGAGCGGCACATGGCTACACACTCGAGCGCATAAGCGCACTAATACACAGAAAGTTGGTGAGGTTTAAATCACAAGCTTAACCATGGTTCCTCGCACCCGGGTTAGGTGATAGTTAATACTGGTGCGGCTCTCGCCTTAAAATAGGGTTCATCGACTCATCTTCCCCAAAACTCAAATCCTGTAAACGATCCATCTTTCAATTTTTTCTTCTCTGCAAGTATTTTCTGTTTCCTGTAATTTATATCTGCCAAAGAAGGTTTGATGGAGACTCAGTGGATAACCGAGCTTCCTCACAAAAACATGGATAAACGCCCTAGGAAACGACCTAGGTTGACATGGGATATGCCCCCTTCTATTCCTGCTCCTAAGGTTCGATCTCCTCCGATATTTCGATTCATACTGCTTTTGATTATTTTTTCTAGTCGGAATTTCGTTTTCATTTCTTGAATTCTATCGAAGGTTGAATTGTTGTAATTTTTATATGAAGTTCAGGTATCTTAATTCTGTTTTGCCCTAGATATCTTTGTTCTTTTGGGGAATATTCAGTTCCGGCATCCTCTCTTCCTTCGCTTTTTTTACTTTCGTTGGTCGCTGCCATGAATTTGCTCTTGATGACTAATCTTTTACGATCGTTCTTCCCTTATCACAATCTATATTCAATTCGACATAGGATTCCCCCCCCCCCCCCACCAAAAGAGAATACCCTTTGAAACTCGGTCTCACTTGGATTGTGGACATGCGATCTATTGTTTTTTCAACAATTTCCTTTTCCTGATATCATTTGAAAGTCTCATCTGTTTTTTCCTTAATTTATTCTCGATGTCTGTGTGATTGTTTTACATCTGGCGATGTTGTGTAAAGGCTCTTCGTATTTATTTTGTTTTTCTATAATGTAATTACTTGTTAAATTTAAAGTTCGTTGGAATTGTTATCCTTTTTTTTTTTTTTAAACCTTTGGGGGTGGATAATATTTTCCCGTTTCAGCGTGTTATCGTTTTTGGTTTCTGTTGCAAGGCTACATGTAAGTTCTTGCGGGAAAAAAGCTCGAAGGGGTTTTGTAAATCGATTGATATGATTAAATAAACGTTTTTCTCTGTGCAGGTCCTTCCAGCAATGTTCTGTGGGCAAGAGTTTGTGAATGTAGCAGTCTCTGATTATGCATATTCTTCTCTGAACCACAAAGGACTGCCTCGCAATGGATCTCCACCATGGCGAAATGATGATAAAGATGGCCATTATGTCTTTGTAATCGGAGAAAATTTAACCCCTCGATGTAATTACACTCTGAACTTATTTCCCCAGCACCCTCCTCTCCTCCCTACTCCTCCCTCCCCCAACAAAAAATGGGACTCTGACCACCACATAAGACTTGCAGCTGTGAGATCATTTACTTTTTGAATGTTTTGTTATAATCCGTAGCATCAGGAAATGATTGATGCTTCAACTTCGGTTGATCTCAAGGGGATGAATAGGTACCTGATGATAGTTTGTCTACTTTGTCGACCAGGCCTTTTCCAGGGAATTTCTTAGACCAAACAAATGTCCCAGTTGTACTGTTGCTGTCATTTTTGATATATTTTTCTGTCTAGAATTTCGGCTAGGCCACCGCATTTCATTTTGTTTTGTTTTTTTTTTTTTTTTCAAACTGGTGGTTAGGTAGTTGGTAACCTTGTGACTTTTCCTATTTCATGCTCGTTTTTTTCCTTTTTAGATGGATGTGAATTTTCCTTCTCTCACATCTAAATTTTCATTTTGAAATCAGAGTTTCTTTGATGACTGTTTTTCCCCCATGCCCCTCCTATTCTATTCTCGCTCCCTCACTTTTCTTTTACCACAGTTGTGTTCTTATATCTGGTGGTTGTTTTCTGCAGACCGGATTCTCAACAAAATGGGTGAAGGTTAGTGTTTTTTTTGTTTTTGTAATTTAAAATATTTCCATAAAATGTCTTATCCTTCTTCGTTTGGGCATTTTTTCGAGTTCAGACCTATTTCTTGCTCTTAGAATGGTTTATGATTTTGCATGATTTTCAGCAACATGAGATTCTGAAATCGGAATTGGATGTCTTACCCATGATGTTGGATCAGTATATATATTTTTTATCACCTCTCTGATGCAATCATTGCAGGTACATTTGGGCAAGTGTTGGAATGTTTGGATAATGAAACTCAAGAATTTGTAGCAATTAAAATTGTTCGTTCCATTCACAAGTATCGTGAAGCTGCTATGATTGAAATCGATGTTCTGCAGAAGCTTGCCAAACATGATATTGGTGGCAGTCGGTAGGACTTTTGTAATCTATCTTTTATCTTCCTTTTCTAGCAGTAGCAGATCAAAGTGAATTGGTATAAGTGGTTTTATTCTTTGCAGTTGTGTGCAAATACGGAATTGGTTTGACTATCGTAATCATATTTGTATTGTAAGTATTTATTAGTGCTTTTGGTTAATTTGGGAGGCCAATGCATTTCCCTTGGTGCCTGAATAATTTGAGTTAAAACTTGCGGATGGATTTAAATGATTTTAACAGGTATTTGAGAAGCTTGGACCAAGCTTATACGATTTTCTCCGCAAAAACAGCTATCGTTCTTTTCCCATTGATCTTGTTCGGGAGTTTGGCAGACAACTTTTGGAGTCTGTAGCATGTGTGGACCATACTTGCACTATTCTTTTCAATCTTGTCTTACTTGGTGCTTGAGTTCTTTCTAATGAGAATCTGAAACTCAGGCATCAAGGCTACTACTTTTTCCATCTTTGTCTTTTCCTTTGACATGAATTGCCATGCTATTCTGGAAGTAGCTACTGATAAGCATGGCAGTATGCTGAGTAATTATTATCCTCTTCATGGATTGCTCATTCCTGGCACTTGTTTAAACTTGCAGTTATGCATGATCTGAGATTAATTCACACAGATCTGAAGCCAGAGAATATTCTTCTTGTTTCCTCAGAGTATGTCAAGGTGCCTGACTATAAGGTAATTGGACCATAAGAGTTCCTGTGCCTGATTTTTCTGATCTGTGTTGGGGTGTGGGCTGCACATGTTGTATGTTTCTGTGTTTGTTTGTGCGTGTGTTGATTAGGATCAGTGGTTTGGTAAATTTCTCATTAGTGACATTTTTTTTGTTTACTTTTGGCTGCAATTAAGTTTCTGTCACGGTCAACCAAGGAGGGCTCCTATTTCAAGAATCTGCCCAAGTCTAGTGCCATTAAACTGATTGATTTTGGGAGTACAACATTCGAACATCAAGATCACAGTTATGTGGTGTCAACACGGCATTATCGCGCACCAGAGGTTATTTTGGGTAATATATTTGTCTTTTCTTGAAAAAATAAATTTGGGGAATGTTTTTAATTTATCATTTCATTTATACGAGTGTGGCCTAACATTAATTTTTTATCTTCTTCAGGGCTTGGGTGGAATTATCCTTGTGATTTATGGAGTGTGGGTTGCATAATCCTTGAACTTTGCTCGGTAAATTCAGTTGAACTCGTTATGCTTTTGAATCTGTAATGCAATTTTTCTTTCTTAATAGAAACAGTTTACTAGTTGCTTTGGAATAACTGTTGTTTAATTGGATGTTAAAGAGAACATCCTGAGAGAACCTATGTTCATATGCATCAACAGTCAAGTTCCTGGCTACCCTGGAACATTATTGCATGCGGCATGGCATGTAATGCATTCTGCTCATTTGATAATTATATTTACAAGAATCTTACTTGTACTTTCCTTTTGCTGATGTTTAGGGTGAGGCCCTCTTCCAAACCCATGAAAACTTGGAACATCTTGCCATGATGGAGAGAGTTTTAGGCCCTTTGCCACACCATATGGTGATTAGTGCTGAGTAAGAATTTCTAGTTTTCCATTCCTGTATTTTTGTAAGTTCTTTGGAACTTGATTCATTTGAATGTTTCTCCTTTGTGACACTTTTTTCTTTTGCAGCCGCCGTTCTGAGAAATATTTCAGGAGGGGTGCACGATTGGATTGGCCAGAAGGTGCAGCTTCAAAGGAAAGCATGAGGGCTGTTTGGAAATTGCCTCGGTTGCAGGTAATTATTTGCATTTCCTTTGGTCTGCTTTTAGGATTTGTTTTTAGTGTTCATTAGACCCAGATGCAATTTAATATCTTGATTTGCGTGAAACATGTTTGGTTTCTAATTTTCGAAATATTTTCTTGTGCATATTGTGCTAATGAATTTGGTAATCAGTAAATGTGGATGCATGCATGGGGTCTTTGTAAACTGTTTTTCTGTATTCCTGTATTCCATGAAGCTGTTGATGGTGGGGTTGGAACTCACATTAGCTTAACTAGAACTGTGAGGTTGGATTCCCTCTGCCATTGGTATTCTCATGGTTCATAATAGTCTATTAGTGATTCTGGTGTTTTGTTTGAATTTAAATTTGATTGGATTTTGAGAAATTGTCAGAAAAGACATGCATGAATTGGGGTTGAAAAAAATCTCTTCGGTAGAGTTGAATGGCAGAACTGGCTCTATGCTGCTGACCCAAGTTAGTTGAAATAAGGCTTAGTTGGTTGAGCTTGAGTTGCTCATGGAAATTAGACTTGGGGGTGGACACCTGGGACATATATGAGGCTCAGTCCTCCCACCTGACAGGCTGACATTGTAAATCGGATCTGGTTTTGATTTTTTCTTCCTAATCAGTTGCTTGACCTGTGTATTACATCTTTTATCAATTTTTTTTTTTAGACGTTCTATGAGAAATGATTTTGTCATTTGGTGAACTAAATATTGTTCTCGGGATGTAAAAAGAGCTCCGAGAAAAGTGAAGTGAAAAGATTAATTGTTATTAACAACAAATCTGGCAAGGGTGGAACTTCCCACGTTTCTTGTATCTACTCGTATTGGGTGGTCCCAATTGATCTCAAATCCTGAGTCATTAAGTTTCAACTTAGAACAGTTCTCCTCTTGAATTTGGTGAAAAGAAGTCAGGTTTCCTTGAACTCGTGTACTTTTAGGTGCTTGCTTCTGGTGCAATATAAACTCAACTTGGCGATTTCTTATCTAAATGAGGTGAGCTATATTGATCCTGTTTTTCCATTCAACTATATTTATAACCATTCTTCAATTTAACCTATGCACATCTTTCCCTCAAATCTTCCAAAGTCATTTTAGGTCTGCCCTGTCTCTTTTTGCTCCTCAAATGTGAATCATTTGCCTCCTAGTGGCATTCAGAAATTTTCGTTCGACATGTTTATGCCACCTCCAACGTTTCTCTCAGAATCATTTAGTGTAGCTATTCTAAATTACCCCTCTGATTTATCTTCTATAGTTTTACCACTCCTCTGACTCAGCATTCTCATTACAGCTACACTGTTTTCAACAAAGATTTCTAATCTGCTGGTGCATTTTCTTTTTGATAGTGCAGTTGAGCAATCTATTGATTTCTTTTTAACGTCAAGTACATATGCACATATTCTGTAATAATTGTTTTTGTTAGCATCCGTATATTGCTTAATCTTCTCCTGTAATGCCAATGTATCCTCTCTCTCTCTCTCTCTCTCTCTCTCTCTCTTTTGGGGGTGGGGGAGGGGGAGTGGGGAGAGCAGAGATGCAGCTTTTTGGCTATTGGTGAAAATCCTAACTGTCCTGGTAGATAGTTTTGGTGTTCAGTAACATCAGGACCCCCCTCCTAAATATACATTTCAGCACAACTTCATGATAAAGTTACTATATTGAAATTATTACTCTCTTTGAAAATTGGCATACGCATTCCTTAACCATGTTAAGAATATATTGGGGTACCATTTCTCTTGACCGTCTCTTCTTTTCCATTTTTTTATATATATATATATATATATGCTAGTTTTTAACTTCAGATTACTTTTGTGTTGCAGAACCTGGTAATGCAGCATGTAGACCACTCTGCTGGAGATCTAATTGATCTCTTGCAAGGACTCCTACGCTATGATCCAGCAGAGCGGGTCAGTGCAAGGGAAGCACTAAGACATCCCTTCTTCACAAGAGACTCAAGAAGATATGGCTATTCGTTGTAGCTTTAAGGGCTTTGTCGAGGGCTTTTTAACCTTGATGAACTCCCATCCAAGTTTATAGTGAGCATGATTGCCTATAAACGGTAAAAAGGAAGATCAAGTGATAAGGTACAACCAGCTTACCTCGTTGGATTAGTTGTAAGGTTACCATCACCTGTATAGTCAACCACCCCCCTTGCGCTGGCGGGGCAAAATTTCTTGAATCCTTTTGTAGCATTTAATCTTGTTTGATTCGATCATCTTGTGGAGAAGAAAGGATAAATTTGTTTGTGTTCCATGACATTTCTACTGTTTTCCAAATTGCCGCTTGAGAAAAACTGCAGGATTGCATCGCGAGTAAGTTATTTCCATTCTGTCTTTTTGGCCAACGAGGAAAACCCTTTGAATTTGCCTGGTTTTACGGGTCAGGTCCCAGGGGTAAACCTCGGTTTTATGCAGTCACATTTAACTCGTGTAAACAGATCATTTTTTTGGGGGGGGGGGGGGGGTGGGGGGGGGGGGATTAGCTGGAGATTGATCTGTATTTTAAAATAGTGATTTACATCCCCCTCCCCTGTAGTTTGCGTTTATTTCACCCCTTCCCCTATGTTTTAAAAAATCCGACATACCTCCCCTGTCAGATAACTCGGTTAGTAAACCGTTAGTTGTGGATGTTAAAGTACGATTCTACTCTTTTGCCTTTAGCAAAATTTTTATTACCAGGGATGTTAAAGTATGATTTTACCTTTTTGCCTGTCTGACATGAATGTCAGAGACAAGTTTTCACTGCTATCTCCAAGAGCTTCACGTAAGCATTCAAGGAAAAAGGTCCAGCTTTTTTCACACTCAACTTCAACAACACCATAAGCAATTGTGTAGAATCGTATTTTAACATCCCTGGTAATAAAAATTTTGGTAAAGGTAGAAGGGTAGAATCGTACTTTAACATCCACAATTAACGGTTTACTAACCGAGTTATTTGACAGGGGAGGTATGTGGGATTTTTTAAAACATAGGGGAGGAGGGGGGTGGAATAAACGCAAACTACAGGGGAGGGGGATGTAAATCACTCTCAAAATTTTGATAAAGGCAGAAGGGTAGAATCGTACTTTAACATCCACAACTAACGGTTTACTAACTGAGTTATCTGACAGGGGAGGTATGTGGGATTTTTTAAAACATAGGGGAGGAGGTGGAATAAACGCAAACTATAGGGGAGGGGGATGTAAATCACTCTTTAAAATAAAACACCTTTACCTGTGGAGTTAACACTTGGGCTGTGTTTGGTAGCCAAGAGAATAAAAGAAAAAAAAAAGTACACATTTTGTACTTTTTCTTCTTGGTTCGAGAATTTCTCTTTGCACTTGGTATGCCTTTGTCTATGATAAGATTTAACTTTTGAAGTTCAAAATTTCTCTTGGGAATTGTGATGTTTTTTTTTATTAAAAAAAAAGAAAGAAAAATCTTGCAAGAAACATAAGAAAATATGAGAACATAATAAGACAAAAAATAAATGCTCATACAATGATTTCCTATGTGTTTATATCTCTCTTAAAATTCAATTATTTTTGAATTCTTTTCTTTTCTTTTCTGTTATTTCTCTTAGGTACTAAACATATACTCTTTTTATTTTCTCACCATTTCATAGATTCTTTTTTCTTTTCTTTTATTTTCTTCCCTTGGCTACCATACATAGCCTTGAGGTGTGCCATTATTTTCCTTTATGTGGCCCATTGTTTTAAGAATTGGGTTAGGGCATATGTGGCAGATCCAGGTCCAGATCCTTTTAAACCCTGATGTGCTCAGACGTTTCTTTTCATTTTATTTTTTCTATGCTGGGGGGGGGGGTGGTGTTGGGTGAAATATCATATAATCTGTTCATTCGTTGATCTGTATTGAGACTAATGTTCTAAGAATGATAAAACAAAGGTTCTGAAAATACGCATTTCCATCTTTGAGAAGTGAATGGACTTTGAAGGAAGCCAAGGTTAGACACCGTTTGAAAATACTATTTTCGTAATTTTCACTTCCCTTATAAATGATCTATGTTTCACACCCAAAAAAAGGGATGATCTTACTATGTATTGTATAGTTATCAATGATTTTTTCTTTTTGATGTCTATATTTAATTTGCACATTTACATGGACCCTCTGAATAACATGGTAAACATTCCCTAATAATTTTTACATTTCATGTGCTTAGCCTAAATTAATAAGTAGATAAAAAATGTGCTATAAAATTGATAGAAAAAATAACGTAACCCACTTGTGCACGGTGGAGGAAGGATGTCTTTTCACAATTCACCTCCTCTTTCCCATGTGTCTCGGGTGTGTAACATGCAAACATGTAGCATTCTTTCTCCCAAAATTAATATATCATTGAAAAATAGAATCAATACTATCAAAGGATTTCCTACCATAATTTGTAGTACGGAATGAGTCAATCGTCTACTTTAGCATCTTATTGAACTAAAATGGTGATATTATTTTTCCATTGATCAAGAATTTTGACTTTTGGGAATTATAATGATCAGCCACAATAAAAAGGGTTTCAATAGCCACTCCATAGGGAGATTCTGAAATTGTGGAGGCTTGGTCAGGTCTTAGCTGCTCAATATTTAATAAAGCTATAGTGTTTCACTAATTCACTAACATGAACAACGGCCTATATTGTATTTGACCATCTACAAATTAAAGAATAGAAGAGGTTAATAAAAAAGCAGAGATCCTAATTAAATTTAAGGATTGTCATAAATTTTCTATTTTTTCATTAAAAATGATCCACAAAACATGATAATGGTTTTGGTGTAAGAAAAAAAAAATGCTTAGCTCAATTTGATGTGAACAACATTCCATACAAGGCATTTACATGTATTAGTGATGGAAATACTTATATTGGACTTTCCTCTTTGTATTAGTAGAACCATAATTCTTTTCTAACCAAAAAAAATAAAAAAAAATTAGCAATTGTATTATTGACCAAGAAAAAATGACTTTTTTTGGTACAAAAACATTCTGAAATTTAAATTGGAAGTAGTTTCCAAATTTTTTTTTATTGCATTTCATAAAATATATACTGTTTTTCTTCATTCAAAAACAAAATCCTTTTGCTTTTGAGGCGATTCCTGTAAAATATTTTCAATGAGATAATTAGAAGAAGAGTATAGAAATGAAAAATTCATGGATGGGATCACAACCTTTATAACATTTACAAGCTTATTAAGCTGCTTCACAACTTGTTGTGATACCCTTTTGGTTCCTGAGACAATTATCGTGAAGAGAGCCTTGTCATCATTCAAACCAACAGAAAGGGACTCAATGTTATACCCGCTTCTAGCAAAGACACCAGCAATTCGAATTATCATTCCTCTTTCGAACGCCTGAGAGTCGGTCAAAGGAATCGCATTGCCGTTGCTCTGTTTTCTACGCTAGTCGCAGAGACTTGTAGTCTCTTGATCTCGAAAGCTCTAGATTTCGAACGCAAGCTATCGTTCATTCTGGGGAAATCCAGGGTTTTCGAGAGGTTTCGGCTGAAACCCATATCAAAACATGATTGCAGATTCTTGGCTAGAGTGAGGTGAGCCAACTGAGCAGCCATTGTTGTGTGTGTCTGTGTGTGCGTGACACTCACGCACAGAGAGAGAGAGAGAGAGAGAGAGAGAGAGAGAGAGAGAGAGAATATGGTCCTACCAAATTAACATTCCTTGATGGAAGGATGTGTTAGACTTTCTAAATATAAAGGACTCTAGGTTCTCACACTATCGTTATTGTGAGCCATCAGCAAGAGAAACTAAAGAGATGAAGTTTGAGAAACTTATAGATATTCATCCTCCTTGTGTCGCAGTGAAACTCAATGGAGGTCAGCTCAAGAATGGTGGCTATTTATTGAGATGGTTCTTCAGTGAACGATATGCATCATTTATCTTTGTTATTATTGTGATTCTTGAATGTTTGGCATGATTCTATTATTGTATAGTAGGAATTTTATCCCACAAAAGAATCCTATCAGGCTACTGTTCCCAACTCCCAATAGACACAGCACACAGTTGGATGTCTGTTCCCAACTCCCAATAGACACAGCACACAGTTGGATGTGAAAAGACCCAACTACCCCTATTTGCACTACGTATTTTCATGCCTGACTATGTCTCAGCATGGGAAGGCCAGCCTGATAAGGTTCCATAACCCTTTCTTTGTGGAAGTGTTTCCTGTGGGGGATATTGGCCCTTGCACGTGTGCAAAAGCCAATAGGAGAGTACACAGAAGCAATATGTAGGGGGTCATTATTGTATTTCATCGGGGTGGGTGTTGTCATTTCGCCCTATGTGTTTAAGCAAAGCCCCTACACTCCCCTTTCGAAAACATTTTACAGAAGCATAAGCAATAGAGCAGTCCCTGAATCCCTGGTAAGGGTGTCAATACCTAAACCGAACCGGTAAAATTGCCCTGAACCAAATCTATTGAACCCGGATCAAACCAAACCAAAATCTTATTGGGCCGATTTCGGTTTGGCATATTGTAACTCCCTTAACAAACCGAACCGCACCGAAAATGGATTGAACCCGAAACCGAATCAAATCAATAAGAAACTGAAAACAGCCCAAAAATCACCAAAAAAATAAAAAATTGTATAGTTTTGTATGGAAAATCAAACTCAAATCGGTTAAAAAACAAAGAACAACTTGATTACAAACCGATAAAAGAAACCGAAGCAAAACCAGAATCAAACCGCATTGAAATCGAAACCAAACTGGAACCGAAATATCCTTATTGGTTCAGTTTCGATTTCACCATTCCCACACTGAAATCGGGCCTAACAGAACCATTGACACCCCTAGCCTTGGTCATGTGACTAGTACGTTAACACACAATCTAATAGGAGGGCAGAGGCAAGCATTGACCAACGCATGAATAAGAGAGCAAAGCAGTCTTTCGTGCCCACCTATGTCACAACATAGACGACAACGACCAAGGAGCATGAGATTGGATTCGTTGCTCATATGATCATACAGTCGTACAAGTGAGCATCCAAAACCTATTTCTTTTGCTTCCAAATATACCCCTCTTCCAAGTATGATACCTTATCTTTTTTCATGCATGACAATTTTCTCTCTCTCAGGAAAAAAAAATTGGGAAAAAACTGGGAATGTTAGGAATAGATATACTAGCATTTCTTGACCATTAGATTAAAAGGTTTAAATCTACACCATTGATGAAATATACTCTAGAAGTATAAGCAACCTAAATACCTGACATCTGACTTGACAAAATACAGTTGCACCTGACAAAACTCATTCTCTCTCTCCTGCACTTTCCCTTTGTAAATTTCTGCTTCTAAAGTCAACTCTCGACTGCTATCGTCTCTCCCTTTTTTTAATATCCGCTGGAGATCATTTCACGTATTAGGTAATTGCGGACCAGGTTTGAAGGGAGGGAAAGGCGTGAGCAGAGGATGGGTCACCGAGAGTTGCGGACCAGGTTTGGAAAAGGGGGAAGAAGAAGAAAGAAGAAGAAATGAGGGAGGTACTGGTTGCCCACTACATTCATCTTTTGCAAGAACTTTGGTAGGAGAGCAGCAACGATGAATTAGGAATTTCACAGAAACAAGTAGCAGATTTGTAAACATGCAGGCGAGTGATGGGTTTAACAATAATTCCCAACCTGAGCATCTCCAGGCTAAATATGTTGGCACTAGACATGCTGACTTGAATCGATTTGAATGGGCAATGCATGACAAAACAACAACTGCCTAACGTAGTTGGCGAGCTGTGGTTTATAAAAAATCACATGCTCACCGGGAGGTCTCAAGTTCGAAACCTGGCTGTAAACTGCTTCCCTCCGTACACAAAAAAAAAAAAAAAAAAAAAAAA
>NW_024870494.1:179479-194085 GCF_013358625.1 Macadamia integrifolia
AAGCTAGGGTTTCAGGGCGAGTTCTTCCTCGCCGCTGCTAGGGTGTAATCCTTCTTCTGCATAGTGAATCATCTTCTTCTTCGCCCGAGGACGTAGCACACCACCCTGGTGTGTGAACCTCGTTAAATCTCTGTGTCGTACGGATCTATTGTCTCTCTTTATTCGTGTTTCTTGGTGTTTGATCTAACAAGCATCTCCAGGCTAAATATGTTGGCACTAGACATGCTGACTTGAATCGATTTGAATGGGCAATGCGTGACAGAACAACAACTGCCTAGCGTAATTGGCGAGCTGTGGTTTATAAAAAATCATATGCTCACCCGAGGTCTCAAGTTCGAAACCCTGGCTGTAAACTGCTTCCCTGAATGTCCAGCATGACAGCTATGCTTCCTATGCTGGCCACTACCCCATACTTACATACTTTGCCATTGTAGAAAATGAATCAATAGGAAGAGAACGTTACAATTTTCTGCAAAAAATGCTGTTGTCATGCGGTCTTCCCCCTGAAAGAGAAGAAGATTAGTTGGCCTCTTCAGATTGTTAAATCAAGCATTCCTGATTGTGCTCTGTTAACTACTGGGGGCTTATCTTGTCATGATATTTTTTAGTTTGCTTGATATCTCCGGTGTTGCTTTTAGGAACAAGCAGCCATGGTTTGAATAAATAAATGAAACTTCCTGGACACTATCCAAAAAAGAAGAAATGAGGAAGGAGAGAAAGGCGTGAGCAGGGGATGGGTCTCGGACCGAGAGTTGCTGACCAAGTTTGGAAAAAGGGGAAGAAGAAGAAACGAGGAAGAGGGAGAGAGGCTTGAGTCAGATCCCTTTTTTTATAAGAATTTTTTTATTAATGGTGAGTTAGAGATCCCTCTTTCCAAGAATTCGGTACGTGGTTGCTAGTATTTTTTCATTTTCTTAATGTATTTTAGATTAAAATAAAAATTATAAATCCAACGATTTAAATTAATTTGATGAAATCCAACGATCAAAATTCTAGCATACCTAATTCTCAGGTAACCTGCTAGCATGCCCAACCCTCACCCAAAAAAATTGTAGGGTTTGTCTAGCTATAACCTAGGCAGGTTACAAAAGGCTTGTAACCCACTTCTAGTTACCAAAAAGTCCTATAATGTGAAAGAAATGATTGGTTCAAGGGGATTCAAAAAGTAATTTCATGTGTTTATATTTTCGATAAAAACTTAAAAGGTGTTGCACCACTTTTTATGACAAAGTGTTTAAAAAAGGATAGAAATAGAATTTTATCCTCAAACAGACCCATCACTACGTTTGAAATCTAAAATCTCAATTCCCCGTCTCTCTAAAGTCCAACATAGGATTGAAAAAAAAAAAAAATTATACTAATCGTTGGGTGATTGGGTCTATTGCTTTGAGTAATGGTGTCCATTTTCAGTCCGAGCGGGTTGGACTAATCAAGAGAAACATGAAACAAACCTTTATCGATTTGAGTTTTTATCAAATCGGTAAAAAATCAAATTGGACCAAATCAAGCAAATCGAAACCGTAAAAAACCTTATAACAACTTTAAAAAATTACTAAAAGAGAACATATTACCTAGGCTATTAAGTCAACTCAATAAAAACCGAATCGATTTGAATTGAAATTGAACTTTGATTTCAGTTTGGCCTAATACTAGATAAAATCTAGGTCAAAATGACCAAAATCGGAAATGGATCGAATCAATCACAAAAACCTTATAATCAGCCATTCTGAAACTGTCTGGATAGGTAATACTATGGTCGATTTGGATCGAAATTGGTTTATTCAACCAATGATTTTAAACTAGAAATTGAGTATCAAAACAATCCCTCTAGTGATTCCAATTCTAAATTGATCATTCTAGAACTGTCGGAGTTGGATAGTTCACGATCAATTCTAATCCAAATCGGCTTATACCAGTTAACTAAAAATCAAAGAGTAAATTGGTCCCTAATGATTCTAGTCTAGATCAGATCCGAATCAGTCACAAAAATGCTAAAATTGACACTAAATTCTAAAACCAACAACCCAATTCCAAAAATCCTAGATATGCCATTCTATAATAATCGGAATTGGGGTTGATCCGAACTAGCCAAATCAACTAGGGATTTTAAACTTGGAATTGGAGATCGAACTGATCATGGTTTCAAGTATCGGTCTGGGATTGATCGTATCGGCTGAGACCGATCCTTGATCCGGATCGTTTTAGGGGTAAAATAGGTAAAAAGTAGTACTTTTTATAAAAATCAGGGGTAAAATAGGCTGATACCCACTGATCCGATTGGTATCGAATCGGCATCGATAGAGACCAATACCGATACCATCCCCTACATCCTTAGAACTGATTCCTATAAATTTTGATCCAAATCGAATCAAATCAGACAAAAAAAAACCCTAGAATCCCTCAAATCTTATGACCCACGATTTAGTCCTATAAACCTTATAATCGATTTTAAACATGGAATCAGAGATCAAATCAATAGCTGCCAATATCAATCCAAATCCAAATCAAATTGGAATTGACTAGAATCAATCCCAAAACCCTTAGAATCAACTTATAAAATTTCACATGTCATTATTATAGTAGTACCAAGCCTACGATATTGCTTTACAAAAAAAAAAAAAACCTACAATATTGCCATTTGTCATCTTCTTGGATTTTTCTTTTCTTGAAAACACTAGCATGTTTAATACAATTGATTTCTTTGAAGAGAGAGAGAGAGAGAGAGAGAGACATAATTAGAACTATCTTACCGACCTCATCTCTAATGCACAACAATAGAAATTATTGCAATATAATTGATACATGAATTTCTGGAAAGAGGTTTTATTTTCTAAACTTCAAAAAACAAAAATGAAGTCCACCAAAAGTTTTAAACCCTAAAACCCAAAAAAGCATTGGACATGCCGAGAAGAAAGAGAGTCTTTATTTGACTCACTGGAGATGATTTCATTGAACTTTATACTATAAAAACCAGCCAAGGAAACAAAAAGACTCGCAAGGAGGAAGACGATCAGTTGGGGGGAGGGATTGTTCGGGTTGTTTGGGAAGAGTGTATTCATTCTCAAAATTACCCCTCGCTTTGCCGTTTAAATCAAAGTACCGATCCAAAAAGTTGAGGTTGAATTTGCTTTTGTTAACCTTAAAAGCAATCACAAAATGACAAAATAATGGGGACACCGTAATTTAGGTTACAAGGGTTTTGTAACCAAGTTACATTTAGACATACCCAAAGTTATAACCTAATATTTTTTTTTTCCATTTTAGTATAATACCTTTTCTATTTTCAACTAGAGTAAATCATATCTTTTCACTTTCAAATTATTTGAAAATAGTTTTTACTCTTCACTTAAATATCTATTGGAAATATGACAAGGGACAGTCAAAAGAAAATTACAATTTCTCACATCCATCCTCATCACCTTGGTAACAAGAAGGTGCACTCAGTAATGAATCCCCCGAGCTTGCAACATCTGCTGCTTTATCCAAGATTTATCCAAGATGAGGGATATATTGATGTTGCAAGCCCTCCATAGATTGTCAAGCATCTTAAAAGGTGATTGAACATTGACCAATACTTCCTTTGGAGAATTACAGAGCAATAGAGAGAGGAATTATGGGAGACAGGAGGAAACATCGGAAGAGTTACCTTCTTAATTCGTAGCTTAGAATCATGATATTAACAAAGATAACTAGATGACCTTCCATAACCGCATGCATACAATTTTTGGCCACTTCTCATGCCAAAGCGTACAGATATTAAAGTCTATCTCCGGTTTGCCGTGAGTATGAGGACATGATCATATTAACACCCAAAACATATACCTCTACCCTTCGAGCTATGAGTGAGCTTGAGCATGCTCAGGCTTGTGAGTAAACTCGTAATCAAGGTGCACAAAGGCACGCTCAATCTCAGGCAGGTGCTCAAGCTTCTCCTGCAAGGACTCGCCGATGTCATGGGCCTCACGCAATGGCATTTCAGATGGCAAAACAATGTCAACCTCGACAAAGTAATGTGACCCAAAGGTGTAGGCGCGCACTGTGTCAATGTGCCTTACGGCCTTGTGGTGGTTCCAGCAAAGATATGTCAACTTCTGCAGGAACTCTGGTGCGGCTGACCTGCCTACTAGGGAATTCACATTTTCCAACACCGTCATTGACCACGTACGGATAGTATATATGGCAAGCTGCAACAAAGATGAGAACACATTCAACAAGTGATAAGATCTGCAAAACAGCAGGAACCATCATATCCTGCCCCCGGATTTGCCTGTACCCTAATTTGTGGCACATACAGAGGATACCATTTTATTGAAAACCAACCCAATCAAATGAACATTCATTTGGAGGTCAGACGCATCAGGTGAATCTTAAGAAAGCCTCTTGGTCAGATGGCGACTCCCATTAATTAGGGCCAACTTTCCTCTAGGCTCTGGTTAGAAGTAAAAGGAAATGAAGGTAAGTGAAATTAATCTTGAAAGGAATATGGAAAATTTCATGATCGTGATGACATAAACTTAAAATCTCATTGCATATATTAACAAAGTTTTTCAAATAGATTCCCAATCCCTATTATATCTTCCTATCCAAATATAAGTAATTTGGTGTAAAAGTTAAATAAAATTTAGATACTATATTTAGTAGTTTGTTACGCAAGTACTGTTGGCAATGATTAGAAAAGTTTCCACTTTATTACTTTTTTTTTTCTTTTTAATTTCATTTCCCTCCCCTTCACTTTACATCCAACCAAATAGTGCACCAATAAGATGAGAGATATCCATAATTAGACCCACCAAACGGTGGGTACAAATAGGAGTGTGTTAGTTGTATTGCAGAGTTGGGGACACCAAGTAAAATCGCAAAATGATAACTAAAGTCACAAATAAATGAACCAAATAAATAAACAAAAAACTCACAGTTATGGCTCCAACAGGATCCATCCAATCATTGACATAATTGGCAAGGAGAACAGCAATGAGGCCAATGATGTTGGTGATGACATCAAAAAAGTGATCCTGGGCATAAGCTTTGACAATCTCATTGGTGAAAGACCGGCAGTAAAGAACTAGAAGAAGCTTAACCAGCGTTACTGAGAGCATGATGCCAATCACCCATCGCTCTTGCTCCTTGGTCAAACTAAATCCATTCTCCTATAAGGATAGAGTAACATGACAGGTAAGTTGAGTAGAACAATAGGAATTTGCAGAAATACGTCCCAAGGCAATCAATGGAGAACGATTAATCAAAGAAAACAGCACCTTTGTAAGGTGGAAGTCAGAAAATGAATTCCACTTACATCAGATATCAGTGTCCGAATCGACTCCAAGATTATCTGCAAACCAAGTGTAGCCATAACAGATGCAAATACAAGGATTCCCTGCACAATTAATTCTTCTGGTTCAGGACTGAACATTGTAATAAACATTTTTTTTTGTTTTGTGGGGGTGAGGGGGGGGGGGTCACATACGTGCACCACAAAACTGGCAAAAGTTCAAATCAAGCATCAAGTATCGCTTAGTTCTGAGATTCTAAATTTGAGTTTGTTGAAGTAGCTCAATGATCCTGCTTGATCAAATTGCGCCTAGTCAAGAGAAGGCTAAAAATCCTGAAATAAATTAATCCATTTGAAAAATATATATATATATATATATATATGTATGGCATTTTGTTGAAGGCAACCCAGATCCAATAAATAGAACATATAAATCAGATCCTGTCTACTCACATGCAGAACTAATGAAAGGGGAGTTCTAGGTCCCATCTCACTTACAGAACAAAAATTATCCTCTTCATCAGGAGGAGGTTATCTAATCTCCCTACCTGAGTAAGATTAGCTAATATAATACCATTAGGGGGATCCTTTCCTAGATCAGATCAGGAATTCCAAGTGCCACAAAAACGAAAAAGTGATCAGTAGCCTGCCTTCTCTTTTGAATATATGCATCTATTCCCCTCCCCCCCACCCCACAGACACACCCAAAAAAAACAAATGACAAGCAATTAGTTCTAGCAAATCCTCTGCAGTTTAAAAGAGGACCATAAAGCAGTTCGGAAGCAACCTTCCCTAAATATAATGAGATGACAGGAACCCTTACCCTGTTCAAATGAAAACAAGTAAAAACACAACCTACTTGTGGGGAATACAAGGTCGGTTGGCCCAAGCATAAGGAGCACCAAACCCTCTACTTGTTGCATTGGAAACCAACCCTCAATTAAGAATAGATATAAGATCCTTACCAATTGAGAGTGATATGCCAATGTGAAAGCAGGATTAACTCACTGACCGAAATCAAGACATCATCTGAGAGTTTATAATGGCCTTAAGACATTATTAATGCAAAAAAGCGTAGAATCCAATGTGCCATATATTCACAAGCGTTATTACTAGCATGGATGCTTGTATACAGAAACACACATGCACACGTAGAAGTGCTCAAGTGCCAGAAGGGGAACGAATGCATAGATGTATGAAGGAAATTTTGTACCAACATCTACACATTCATATGCTCAAACACTCCAACATAAGCATTTTTCTACCAATTACTACGAATGCATTAAGGCACTGACCAATGGCTGCATCCGTTTCTTTCCAATAGGGTACTGGTACGGGTTTGGTGTCTGCATTGAGAATGCAGTGAACCACAGGATAAAACCAGATAAAAGATCAAGAAGTGAGTCCAATGTCGAAGCTATGATTGCCAAAGAGCCACTTCTAATGGATGCATAAACTTTGGCAGCAAAAAGAACCATGTTGGCAACATTTGAAATTCTGATGGCCATTGTCTCACTTCTAGCCATGTTTTCTCGCTCTTCCTGAAAGTCACATCATTCATGTCAATCCAAAATATTTGCTGCTGTTATTAACTGGGAATATGGTCTCGCAGAGGGAATAATAAATGAATGAACATATATATACCTTTGACATTCCAGGAAGAAAACCACGTTCTGTTAATTCATCCATTTCATTGAAACCCTCCAACATTTCTACCTGTTGTTGGTAGTATTCAGCCACGACATCTTCTGGACCTGCAATCAACAAGAAGAAAAAAATATCACAAAAAAAAGAGGAGTCACACAATCTCTTCAAGCGTCATTTGTAGTAAAACCATTATCTCACAGTAAAATTTCTCATCTACCATTTATCTACAGTTGTGGGAAGCATGAGCTACATTTTGTAGCAATAGAAAGCTTTTCTGGGTTGTCTCTGAAACCTCATTCTTGTCTGCAACATTTGCACAAATATGCACCACGTATAAATTATAACGAGACAAGCACATGTTTGGAGTAAGGGAAGGTGTTCATAGTTCGTTGGTGTCTCTGTACATTATAGATTCAAATTAACCCAGCTAAATATAATTGCAGACTTTAAATTGTTCTATCTGTCAGGGAAAATTTTTAGAAACTGCAAACGAACTCCACTGTAAAAGGGTGGTTAGCCTAAAAATACAAGCTTACTACTCATACTAAATTTTTTTCTGTAAGATGTTTATTCATAATAAAAGTAAACTTAGCTCAAAAATTTGTTGTTCATTCACCAGGACAGGTGATAAAATGGCAGCAACTTCATACTTGAAAACCTGAAGAGAATCAGCTCCTTAACACAGATTACGTTCACCGTACAGGCTCCAAATTTCTCAAAGCTTGCAGGTAGGGTTCGGTAGGACTTCCATGGACTGACTGATCTTCTAGTTGATTGAGACCAAAGACAATAATTTGCTATTGGAAGACAACTGTCATTTTGATATATGCCCGAACATTGAACGATCTGGCTGGGTTATATTCCCCTCAATCAAAACATAGGGGACCATAATTTCAACTTTATGCTCATCGCTTCCTATATTAATTACAACTGAAGTTTATAATCACATCAAACCATTCGTCTGCTCATCAAGGAGAGAATATTCCAATTTTAGGACGAAAATTGTGTAGCCTCATCATCTCAAACAAGAAAAGGGTGACTTAAGATTTTTCAACTGTAAACTCGTAAAGTATAACGGCAACCATCTATGGATAGACAAGAGTACTAAACTCATATAAAACCTTCCGATTCCTTGTAAAGGAGTGAATATTCCATTTTAAGAAGAAAATTAAGATGGTGAATTGGTGGTGCAAATTTTTTGCCCTACAATTACAGAAATCCGCACCATTTAGGAGCATGATAACAAAAATTAACTGAAAGTGGAAAAAGAAAAGGATAGATTAATAAAAACAGACCAATCACCATGAACTAATCAAAGAAACAGAGTCAAATGCATAAAGACATTCCAGAAATAGATCAGAGAGAATAATTCAAATAAAAAAGCACAAAAAAAAAACTAATCAAAAGAACCACAAAGGAACAAAAACATGAATGAGTTGAATACTTGAATGAATAAAAAATAAAAAAAATCATAAATAAAATAGTATGGAAGTGATGACCTAAGACACCGAGACAGTTATGAAGACCCTTAGGCGGCTTCTCTTTATTATGTTCAGAGAGCTGAAAGCCATCGAAGTTCAACCGCCAAGAGCGGTCCCCACCACCATGACCGGATTCCCGGAGGAGCAGCTTCTCTTCTGAACCGTCGTGGCCATCGCCGAATGTCTCCGGGACCATCATCGTGTAGCTCTCCGACTAAAAAAAACCCTTAAAGTTTCAGTAACAACTAACAACACAGTCTGAGACTCAAGGAATCAAACTTTCCATAACTTTTTTTTTTCAGGCAATTATTAAGTATAGGTGAGAAAAATTTAAGATTGTGGTTGGAAAAAAATGAATTTCGTGTACCAAGGTTCCCACCCAGGGCCCAAGAAATGAATCGACGGAGACAGATTAAGAAAGAGACAGAAGATGAAGCCAATCCCACTCTCTCTCTCTCTCTCTCTCTCTCTTTCTTCAATCCTACGAAATGTCGTACACGAATATGCGATTCAAAACGTGAAGCGGTAAAGCTCTCTCTCTCTCTCTCTTCAATTCTTCACGAAAAGTAGTGAAGTGATTTTGTTCGCCATTTGAAATTTGAATAGACATTTATGAGTGTTTGGAGTTTTGAATCGTGTTTTTTCTTCACTTTCCTTTTTTGGGTGAAACAGAGAACGTGAAATTTGAAAATTTAAACGTGAGGATGTTGAATCAGTTAAGGGTATTTAAGTAAAAAAAGTACACAAGCACGCCTACTTCCCCAAGTCCATGGAGAAGAAGAGCGGTATGGAGTATGGACGGTAGAGGAGCTTCACTACTTCTCTCTCCGCAAGCTTCAGGTTGGCAGATCTAATCGGGTTGGGTAAAAACTTGATCCGGGAAGCACTGGATAGATCCATATTACTCTCAATCTTAGAATCATCGTTAATAAAGTATTAAGAATAGTTAATGGGAGAAACCCAAACAACCCATTGTATTCATACTTGTTGCACTGGAAGATCATGAACTTATATGTGGGAGAAATTAGGTCTTTCACCTTGCCCCCACCGAATATCATTATCAAACAACACACAAGGTTTGTATGGTAACGATAAAAAATAATACATTTTAAGTGTTTTTGTGTTTTTATGAAAAAATTTTGACAAACAAAGCACATGAAAGGAGAAATTTTCATAAATCTCACGGCTTTAAACTCACAAGACTCTTGACCCTCTCACCATCATCACCATTGCCTTTTGTCATCATGGTTAAATCATAATTATGAGGAACAACTACAAAAGCTAAAAAGCGAAAAGAGAAGAAAAGATGCAAATGAAATGAGAAATTTTTATGAATTTCATGACTAGAAATTTTAGAGCCTCTTGAAACCCTCACCACCAGCAGAAAATATACTTTTTTGTTAATATACATTTTAAATGTGTTTCTAATTTTTATTTTTTTAGCAGTTTTTATTATTATTATTTTTCTTTCCAATATTACCATACAACATTTTCTTGTATCATAAACACTATTTTTTTTTTTCTCTGACTATTAGGAGTTGAGTTGGTGAGGGTCGTGGTCCTCGTGGACTCGTGGTAGATAAAGCACTGCCGCAGCTGCCTTAGATTAACAAGGTTGGTGGGTTTTCATGAGTCCCTATTGGGTCCCAACTCATGAAATCCTGTCCATTTATTATTTTACAGATTTTTACCACGTTGCATATATTGATAATGATGGTTCGAATCTCCATGATTAATGAGGCAACTCAAGTCCATCAAAAAAAAAAAAAAAAATTGTATCTTAAAATTTGATAAACATATTATCCACAGTAGTTTTGTTGTCAATTTTCAATCCGAACTGATCGAATTGACAAAAATCGATTGGTTCACTCTGAATTGAATTGAATTTTTATTGATTTGGTTTGGTTTTAATTATTAAGAAACCGATTGAAACTGAGACCAATAAAAAACACTATATTCAAATCGGTAGCAGCCCAATAAGAACCCCTTACATTAATCTAATAAAAAAATCAATCCAAATCAAAACAAAAATCAAACTTATCAAAACCTACTTTTGGTTTAATAGATTCGTTCAGCTCGATTGAAATCAAACCAAACCAAACCAAACCATCGGATTGACACCCGTCCACATCACTGTCTATAGAAGTTAAAAATTAATACAAATGGCTTACAAGAAATCTACCAAAAGGCAATGGAAAAATCGTAATATAATAGAGGTTGGCGAAAAATAAATAAATTGTAATCTTACTTTTTTTATTATATTTAGACTTTAGTATCAAACGTTGTTTTTTCAATATAAATTAGTTATTCATTTATTTATTTATTTTTAATAAAATATAAAGTTGACAAGAAACATGGGAATAAACGGAACCACAAGCATCCTGATTAATAAAGGAAGAAACAAAACTAGGAGGAGGAAAATATCAAAAACAATTAAATTGGGAGGCTCCTCCCTTCGAAGCAAGCAAGTCCGCTTTAACATTTCCTTTTATGTAAATGTGGGCAAATTTGACTTGATTGAAATTTGCCTTCAACATCCAGCATTCAGCAATAATGGGTTTAATACGCCATGGGATGGATAGAAACTAATGACTGAGAATATTAATAATGTTGTAGATCCAGTGCAAGGCGCACTGGTTGTAACTCTTCCCCTCTAGTATGCGTGGAGACACCTCCAACTCTAGTAAATCCTAGATTGCCACGAGATGCACTGGTAACCTTTCTCGTAAGGGGAGTAATGGTATTTGCTAAAGCCTTGGTGGTTTTTAAAGCATTTTTGATAATATTCGAAGCCGATTTGTGAGAGGAACGAAAAACCTTGTCCAAGAAGGCAAATAACTTTTGAGAATAAAATAATAGACAATCAAAAGAAGGTTGCAACTTCTTATTTCATCATTTTGATATACTTTTCTCACTTGTCAAGTCTCAAACATTATCTTTAAACAAGTAATAATAATGATAATTAAAAATAAAATCCAACTACAATCTTGCATTAAGCCACCGTTTTTTAGAAGTAAGGTTCATGTTTTACCAAAGTCAGAAGGCATCTATTTTTTCTGGTGGGGTGTGTTAAGGGTGTGAATGCAAGCATGAAAACATCTCTATGTTTCACAAATAAATGCATGTAACAAGTTGAAAGGGGCGGAAATTCTGAAGACAAATAAATTCATTTACCCATTAATCAATTTTATGCATGATTCCAGTGCCTAACCAATTGGTAGTAGTATCAGTTAGTAGAAACTAATGTATAGAGGTCAGAGGATCGACTCCAGCCACAAGTAGAAGTGTGTGCATTCCCCCTCTCCCTAGGAGTAGGTTAACTATTGGTCCTAAAGTGTCTGTTAGGAGGCATTGTATGATAGATTAACAAAAAGAAAAATAAATAAATTATGCTTAAAATAGAAGTGATAAAATAAGATTTTGAAAACTTAACAAAAATAAATTTATTAAAAAAGGAAAAATCAGTCTCTTCCTCCTCTACAGATTCTCTCTCCCCATTAAATATGTGCACATCTTGTCTCTATTCATTAAATATATTCATTATTTCATTATTAACTATTGACTTTGCATGTAAGATGTCAACATTAGCAGACAACGTGTATATCCTCTCCATTGAATATAATAAATTATTGAAAACACTATAAGAATACATTAAAACATAAAAGGGTATGAGATTAGATTTGACTATGAGATTTTGTGTGTGTGATCAAGTTAGATAATTCCCAAAAAGTTCTACAATAAGAATTTACACATGATAAAAAAAAATTAAGTAGATTCAATATGGACCTACCCACTTTGGGAACCTTTTGCCATCTCCAATGAAAACATAAAAAATAAATAAAATAATGTGTTGAGGTGACTTGTGGAGAAAAGTAATACAATGGTTAATCAATTTTTTTAACCAAAGTTTTGCTTCACCCTTGACAAAGAATTCCTTCATCAAGGCAGGAGTGAAACTTCCATCCTTTTATGACCATTTGATGGTACCAAAAAACATAGTAAAAAGAATCCTTCTCTCACCCAGGGCGAAAGAAAACTTAGTCCTTTTATGCAACTTAAACAGTGGAGGATATTTACTTTTATGCCATTAATGCATCTCATTCTAACTCAATTGATTCTTATGTCTAGGAAATATTTTGCCTCCATAACCAAATTAGAATATTCATCATCCATGCATACAAGTATTGGATTTTTTTACTTTATGATTTGATTGAAATATATATATATATATATAAAATTTTAAATTTTAAGCTACTTTTTTTATATTCCATTTCAGTGGAGTCATACATACATTGATTTTGGATTGCATTTATATGTCACATCAGCTTCTGTTGTAATTAAAGTTTGGCGCTTATTAGAGTTGCGGGATTGGGTGTCTCCACAAGTGTAATCACAAAGAGGTGATTGTGAGGTTTGATTATCACTGATTCAGGTGACTGGAGATCCTGGAAAGGTGGTTGCTGTGCTAAAAAACTTTAGTAAGTTTGGAGTTACAGAAATTGCAAGAACTGGAAAGGTCTGCATCTAACTCACAGACCTAATAATCTGCCTCCCCTCTTTTCTGCTTTTTATTATAGACAAAAATATTCAATTTATAACTTAAAAATAAGTAAAAGACATTGTGTTCCATATAATAGGTTCTGAATGTGTCGCTTCTTACAGATTTCTTTGAGACGGGAAAAGATGGGGGAAAGTGCCCTTTCTGGAGATTTTCTACAGCTTCTTATCTGGACCTCGAAGGTTCATTGCCGGCAGATGCTCTTGTTGGGGCCAAAAATAGAACACCCAGTGGAGACTCTGATGTATCTTCAGAACTTCATCGTCTTTCCCAAACATGTTTACTTGTTCTTCTTCTTTTGTGAAAAAATAATTTAAATAAACAGAAATGGTGTGACAATAATCAAACATAGTCACACCAAACATGACAGCTATAAATATGTGTGAATAATCTCTTAATGAGTTTAATTGAAATGGGTATCACACCATACAATTGCTTGTGTTGCCAATTTGTTTGGCCCTTTATTCAGCAATTGTGGCTTTGATTGGAATAGTAAGAGAGTAAGCAATATATCATGCTTGTTTGATGATGTTTGAAAATCTCTGCTGCCTTTTCCTCTCTTCATCTGCGCGATGACATTGTATGAATCTCTGTCCACCACCATTGTGGGGGAAGTCTCTGTAACTTACATACTAGCCCCACATTAGGCAATGATTAGTGGGTCGGCCTATTGATTCCGATTGTCTATTTTACAGAAAATAGTTCAGACGGGTGGCATGTACAACCAAAAACTCTTACCAGTTATATAATTGTATCAATTTGTTCCCTTGCTTTTCTATGAAGGATCAATTTCAATTCATGCCATTACTTCCATACAACTTTGTTAATCATATAGCTGCAATTGGTTGGCCAAGCCACCCTGAATGAGGTCTTCAGGGTTGATTTGTAGATGCATAGTGTTGATTATTAATCAATACCAAGTTAATATGTACAAATGTAAGGATAGTATTCTCTTGTTATAACTGGTCTTTCACACTCCATCATAATGGATGTGTGCATGTGTACATTCATGTTTATGTGGCATATTTTGTATTTGCAAATTCATACCTGATTCTGTTATTTGGACAAGCACCCAGTGAAAACTTTAAACTGGTGTATTACATTTCTGATACAATTTGAAGTCAGAACTTTAGCGGTTGCAAATACTGCTGAGCATGTTAACATCGTAGATGTAGATTCTTAGTACGTACTGTATTTGATGTTATTAATGCTGATATGCAAGATTATCTTTCCCATTCTTTTGTTTGTTCAATGTTCTAAAAATAACGACAAAGAGTCTAGATTCTTAAGCATGCTTGCTTGTTTCTGAATTCATTATTGTACTGTTATATATGAACTTTCTATGTAATTGATCATATCAGTCAGGTTCTTCTATCCCAAGATTGAGGGTTCACATGGATCTGACTCACACTGATCCATCCCTTACAACTAAACCCATGTAAAGTAAGTATTATCAAAGTATTTCTTGACCTCTGTATTGGAGTACTATTCATTCCCTTCCCTTGGCAGAGTAGTGGCGGAGTAGTGTAGTCAGCTCTTTTTGTTGTATTTGTTACATTTTTATTCACCTATGTAATTTTCTGTGAGCGTGGATGATGCTGAACTGGTTGTTGATTTGTACCTCTTTGAGCATCTCAATAAGATGTGATTA
>NW_024870494.1:194105-205306 GCF_013358625.1 Macadamia integrifolia
CCCCCCCCCCCAAAAGAAAGCAGATAAATAAATACATGAAAATGTATTCTGGTCGATGATTTAATATTGGGTGGTTGCTAGAATTTTGAAGTTGTTGCCTGGTCACCTTGGGATGTATTTCATCTGGGGGTGAGAACTAAGAAGAAAATTTTCAGGTTTTAAGGTGTCTTGGTAAAAATTGTTAGCGATTTACTCTCCTATTGACATCTATTGACAGTAATCCTCAACCATACTTCATTGAATATACGCTGTATTATTTTGTCATCCATTTTATCTTCATCATGTGGTTTAACCTCATCTTTCTTTTGTCAGTTATTGTGGATTAGTTATATTCTAATTTTTTTTGTTGTTACATGAAGGGCAATGTCTATCCCATGGAACCTTATGATGGAAGCTTTACAGTGAATCAGGTTCTTGATGCTCATTGCAGTGTTCTTGATGATGATGTAGATAATCATGTACCACTTTGGAGGCTTTATTTTCTGTCTGTTATGTAAACTAACTTATTGAGGAAATGGGCGTTCTTGTCTAAAAGCTTGGTTATACCTCCCTGATTTGATCTTCTGTGTCACTCCGTTGTGTTTCATTGGTACTTAAATTTCTTCTGGTCCTAATAAAGTGGATTCCATTTGATCAACTCTTAACTCTGATCATGTAATCTTCGATTGGTGGGGTCCCTGGTAGTTAAATTTTCCACAGTTATTCTCAAATCAGATTGGGCTTCTTGCTATTTGTGATAATTTGCAGTCTAGTGGGCTTCAGTCGCACACATTGTCTGTGCTTGTAAATGACTGTGCAGGTGTTTTAAACCTTGTTACAGGGGTTTTAGCTCGTAGAGGGTATAACATTCAGGTCTGTATTGTTTGAACTGGATTCTTTATGTGCTTTTTCTGTTTCCTCTTCATGGCTTTTTTATGTGTCTGATTGTCTTCATTTCTTGCTTCAGAGTCTAGCTGTTGCTTCTGCAGAAAAAGAAGGAACTTCTTGGATTACAACTGTTGTCTGTGGCACTGATGAGTCAATTGGGAAATTGGTTCAACAACTTTATAAGCTTGTTGACATTCATGAGGTTGGAGTATTCAATTTATTTATTAGATTTCATTCATTGCAATTTTTTTTTTTTTTTTTTTTGGCATTTCGTGATATTTGCAGTGGAGACAACAGTACTTGGAGTACCTTCTGCAAAATATTACTGATGGATACTATCATGGTACTTTTATCTTCATTCTTCTCCTGTTAAAATGGAGAAGCCACTGTGGGATTACCAAATAATTACTTTGTTCTTTCTGATTGACTTACTAACCTTAATTACACCCAGTTTACAAATCCCATTGAGGGTTTTGCTCATTTGTTCTTGAATTACCAAGCAAGAATGCTACTGATTAAATGATGATGATTATCCTGCTGGCTTTTTTTGCTTGAAATTCTAGAGTTCCCAGCTTTTCCCAGGCCAGAGAAGGGTAAAATACCTTAAGTCAGGACCCATTTAGATTGTCAAGATGGAGTGTGAAGTTCAGGTGCTTAGAAAACAAAGGTTCTTGTTGTTTCAGGTTCGAGATATCACTCACTTGCCATTTGCTGAGCGTGAACTGATGCTGATAAAGGTTGCTGCAAACACAGCTGGCACGAAGAGATGTTCTTGACATTGCAAGCATTTTCCGGGCCAGAGCTGTTGATGTGTCTGATCGTTCAATCATCCTTCAGGCAAATATTTCTATTCAATGTTTACCTAATTTCTTGAAATCACTATTAGGTTGTATCAGTACCATGGTTTCAAGTATCGGTATCGTATCATCCCTATCGGTCATTTCGTATCGGTATCAGCTGAGACCGATCCCCAATCCTTGACCGATCCAGATCGGTTATCTGGATCGTTTCAGGGGTAAAAGAGTATAAAAAAGTACTTTTTCTGAAAAGCAAGGGACAAAAGTGACCGATACCCATTGATCCTCTCCGATTATCCGGATTGGTATCGGCAGAGACCAATACTGATACTGATAGTGAGAGCTAAATCCATGATCAGTACAGATAATTTTGCATGGTACTAGTCTACTAGAAGCCTAATGTGGTTATACATATAATATGTTTCTAGTTGGGATGAATGGTTTATAATTTTACCAAGTCAATGCATTCTCTAAAATAAATTCAAAATGGTGGGTAACCATTTGTCATGCTTCATTTAATCTGTTAAAGCCTTATGAGCAAATTCATAAAGTCCAGCTCTGGCTGGCAGTGTAAAGATGCAGGTTCAATTCCAAGGCTGGCCAAAAAGAATGCTGAAATTTAGGACCAACCCCAGTCCACCTATCCTAGGACCCTGCACAGCCAGGACTTGTATAGGGTTACAACCCTTAATGAGCAAACTCATGACCTGACTGAGCTCTGATTGAACTGATGAGCCAAGACCTAGTTTCTTTTGGGAGTCTAATGGTTGGACAATTTCATAAATTTATTTGGGATTTATCTAGAGTGGGCCTCACTTAATTTTTTGGGTAATGCTGCTGATGGACTAGTAATTTTTGGCTTTCCTGTCAGAGATACTTTTTCCTTAGTTCTTTTCCCTGTTTTCCTATTTTTGTTGTTTGTATTAAAAACATGGTTTTTCTTATGCAATGCAGCTTACAGGGGATTTGGATAAAATGGTTGCACTGCAGAGGTTGTTAAAACGATATGGCATTTGTGAGGTTTGTCTTCTAGATGAAATCTAGTTCTTTATTGTTCCATTTGGGGGGGTTCAATAGTTGATTGACCAGTCTTCTCATGCGGCCATCTTGGTTGTGTTTTTGTCCAAACAAGATGAGCTGAAAATGCAAACAGGTCACAGAGACTGTTTTGTGCTTTTTGGCTTTCTGAACCCCAAGATCACATACCTTTTAACCTGTCTATATTTTCTGTTTTGCTTTTGTCTTTCTGGTGTTGGTTTTTCTTTCTTGTCTCCTTGAGAATGTTCCTGCTTTCTGAAGGTTGCACGAACTGGGCAGGTAGCATTGGTGTGCGAATCAGGGGTGGATTCCAAACATCTCGCAGGATATGCTCCTCCTTTGTAGTCTTGTGAAGAATTTAGCCATTTATTTTACTGTTTTGGGCGGTTTTAATGAATGTGGTTTTGTTTGTCTAGTTCTGTTTGGTGATCATGGGGATCCTGCCCATTTGGTAAACCTCAACTTATTCTTATTATATATCTAGAATTGATGATGTATCATTTGGAGAAACTCTGTGAAATGGCTTGGCTGAATACCTTGATATCTTTGCTACCTTACACCCAGAAAAGAGAGAACCCATATTTTTATTATAAAGCCTGTCACCATTGAGGAATAACTGCATCAGAGCCAGGGGAAGTAAAAATCGGATCGGATCGATCCTTGTATGGAAGCTGGATGTATGGATCTACACAGTGATTCTGGTGCCCGATCAAGACCGGATTCTAATCCAGGATTGGATCTGAATTGGCCAGGACCGATCTGGATACTGATTCTGTGTTTTTAAGCTCTGGTTCAAGTACAGTACAATATGTAAGCAAGGGATGTAAACGGATCCGATTCGACTTGGATATACTATTATCCCAATCTGTTTACCGAATGACGGATCAGATTCAGCTTGGATGCTCTATTATCCGACTCTATTTACCGGGTATAATTCGGTTTGTTGATCGAGCATTTTAGTGTGTGATAATACGATCTTTTCACACCAGTTGTTTAAAGGTGTGCCTATGTCAAGATCACAGGAGATGTGTACCTCCACCAAGACCAATGGAGATGATTTTTATTATATTTCTAGATTCTAAACCAAATCACATCGGACAAAAAACTTAAAAAATCAGAATCAGATCATTTCTTTATGTTTAGATTATAAATAATACACGATACAATTCAATTTTGATTCCATTTTGACACATGGCAACGTGATGGATACTCTTGCTTGGGATAGTATAAGTGGATCAGGATCCTCTGTTGTGCGACACACATTATAATATGTATCCAACGACCAAAAATGCCATGGACTGCATTTGAGCTCCTTAAACTACATGATCTTGATAGTTGGATGTGCATTACGCGGGCTACAGACCAACCCGATCCAGTTTTGGTAAAGAACCCGATCCAAATTAGGTAAAGAGCAAAAATACTAGCGTAAAGAGTATAGGAAGTAACCTCACTTTGACCTTGGGTCTTCGTTAGTCAGGGTCATGTCAGACCTTATCCAAGTCCAACAGATAACTTTCTCTCTACAAATTACATCTGTAATTTCAAACTTATCCTTAATTAATTCTCTTTCTTATTAATGCTCTTGCCGGATGGTTTTCGTGCCTTTTCCTTTGGGTCTCTGTGACCTATGAATTCAAAGCTTGTTCCCCATCATCTTTTGTTTGTTTAGAGTGGAGATTCCAGAGGCAGAGTAGACATGGATCTTGATCTATCTCCCAAGTTGGCTCAGAAACTCTACGGTGGTGATGGTGGATCTTACTTCACTTGGTCCTCTTCTGATCTTCCAATGCTTCGTGAAGCCAACATTGGAGCAGCCAAGCTCGCTCTTCAGAAAGATGGTTTCGCCATCCCTCGTTATTCTGATTCTTCAAAGGTCGCTTATGTTCTTCAAGGTATTATTACTGTAACAATAATCAAATCTCCTTCCCCCTTCCTCTTTGTACTCTGTATCGTTTTCTTTGCATGTTTGTAATGTGACCTAGACTTCAGTGCCTATGCGTTGGGTTATTTCACTAGATTGACGATCGCGCCCTTTCGATTGACGACGAAATCATAATTGATATCCGACCCGTTGAATTTGACCTTTACGTAATCCTAAACCGATCTTTATCGTTTGCGGCGTCTTCAACCACTCCTAAGTTGATGATTCTGAGTTTTTTTATTTTTTATTTTTTTTATTTAGGTTTTCGCTTTGTCCGTTTCGATGGTTGAAATCTCTCTTAATTGTGAGATTTGCATGCTTTGTTTGATGTTGATCTGGATGTCATGATTTTGCAGGCAATGGTATCGCAGGAATTGTGCTTCCTGAAGCTGAGGAGAAGGTGATCACAATCAAGGAGGGTGACGCGCTCGCTCTCCCATTCGGTGTTGTGACCTGGTGGTACAACAACCAGGACACTGAACTCGTTGTTCTGTTCCTCGGCGATACCTCCAAAGGTCACAAAGTGGGTGAATTCACCGAGTTCTATCTGACTGGATCGAATGGAATCTTCACTGGGTTTTCCTCCGAGCTTGTGAGCAGAGCATGGGACTTGGAGGAAGATATGGTAAAGGCCCTCGTTGGGAGCCAATCCGGCAGCGGCATCGTGAAGTTGAAGGAAGGCGTGAGCTTGCCAGAGCCCAAGGAGGAGGACAGAGATGGGTTGGTTCTTAACTGTTTGGAGGCTCCATTGGATGTTGACATCAAGAATGGTGGTCGTGTTGTGGTCTTGAACACTAAGAATTTGCCTTTGGTAGGAGAGGTTGGACTTGGTGCAGATCTTGTAAGGATTGATAGACATTCTATGTGTTCCCCTGGTTTCTCTTGCGACGCTGCCTTTCAGGTGACGTACGTGGTGAGGGGGAGTGGCCGTGTTCAGGTCGTCGGTGTTGATGGTCGCCGTGTTCTTGAGACCACTCTCAAGGCTGGTTACTTGTTTATTGTTCCGAGGTTCTTCGTGGTCTCAAAGATTGCCGATGATGATGGCATGGAGTGGTTCTCCATTATCACCACTCCTAAGTAAGTTTCTCCTACCTTAGTCATACTATCTTGTTATTCTATGTTCATTGGTGATGATTCTTATTTCTTAGTATATATGCATATGTTGTCATTTCCTACGCCCAATGCTGTGTGGTTTTGGGTTAGACCCTGTAACATAGTATAAGAGTCCGTTTTGTTGTCCTTTCTTAGTTAGCTCCTTAGTTCGCGAGGTGGAGTGTTGAGATGTTGGGAGTTATATAGTCACATATTGATTCAGTTTGGTCCTTGATGCCTTCATATACTTATGAATTTTTTCCACAAGGATTTTAGACTTGGAATCAGGGTCAAATTGGTGCACAAAAATCATTTGCAGGGAGGCAGTGGCCCAGCCTGTGGATCCTCATTGCCACTCACTGCTCACTGTAGAGGATTTGAGACCCAAATTGGTCCCTGCCGCCTTGATTTTTTGCCTTCCTCCTTCGCCTTGGGCAGCCTTAAGCCTTGATAACCTTGTTTGAAACCATGATCTCCACCTAATGCCTCAAGGTTTTGGGGTTTTGGGTTGGACACTCCAAGAATATGTATGAATTAGTTATACTGATAACCCTTCTAGACTAGAAGGAGATTCTGAGAGTTCAACTTCTGCCCTTGTATATTATAGATGTAAGAAAGTTTGATTTGGATACTTTAGTTTGTTCATCCCTAACCTCCTGTTCTTGCCTTTAATTCATTAGTGGGTTATTTATTTATTTCTTTGCTAGTTTTTGCTGAATCTTTTGTGTCTAATTCTGAGAATTTTGGATGGAATGCAGTCCCATATTCACCCATATGGCTGGGAGTACTTCTGTGTGGAAAGCTTTGTCTCCTAAAGTGCTTGAGGCTTCTTTCAATGTTGATCCAGAGTTAGAGAATCTATTCCGGTCGAAGAGGACTGCAGATGCCATCTTCTTCCCCCCTCCAAATTAAGGAACTGGATCTCGATGTTTCTATCTTCTATAGTTTTACTACCTTCTTCAATAATGTAGGCCGCTCTGTAAGGCTTCTTTCAATGTTGATCTAGAGTAGAGAATCTGATTGTTGTATATTTGGCTATAATCCAGAGCAAGGTTTGAGAATTCCGTTTTGGGAATGGGATTGGTCAAGGCCGATGAGGATCCGGATTGCTCTGGATTAGATAGAAATGCCCTTACTTTTAGGTTTTAAAACCATTTTTGGACCATTTTACCCTTAATCCCTATCGATCCACTGCCAGAATATCGTCTTCAGCCATTGCATTGTTACAGTGAGCATCGGGTGACAAGGAACTCTTTGGGGCACGTGTCCAGATGATCTCAGCCATCCAATGCTCACTGCATCTCACTGTTCATTGCAGAGGATTGTGGACTCTGCAGAGGATTGTGGACTCTGAATCACTTGGTATTGGCCAAGAATCCAAATTGGTCAAAGCCAATATTGATTACTGATCCAAGGTCAATTCTAACTGATTGAATTGATCGATCCAATTCGATTCCTCAAATCATGATCCCAGGTGATTCGGATCAATTGTGAATGTTATGTGGTGAGATGATAATCCAATGTTTTCAAATAAGCATAGAGAATGAGATGTTGACAAAGGCTCCGAGAATGAAGCACCAAGAATAGTTAAATCACCGTCGCATCATATGGCAGCACCAAGAATAATTAGAACATCGTCTCATCCCGTGGCGCTCACCTTTTGAGTCACGCTAAGTCTCTTCGGTTGACAGATTCAACTCCTCTCCCGTCTCAAGATTCTGTTTGTTTTTCTTTTGAGGGTTGCCATCAACTATTTATTGAAAATCATCTTATGTTGATTATTGATAGTAGTTATAATCTTCTATTGTAAAATAATGAAGTTTAAAAAACTTTAAAGTTTTGTTTTTCCTCCCATGTGCTTTGATCTTTTTGGTGGTGGTTTTTTAGCAAGTCATTTTTGTTTATGATAATTTTTAATCCTACTCTGAAAATTGATAAGAAGGAAGAATAGTTAATATATGGGTATGGGTACTCCAATGATAGGTTTCTTAAAAAGAAATATCTCTAGTCCTTTATTTTCGTGATTTTTACACATTGGTGTTTTGAAAAATGAAGTATTTTCTTTTTGTTTCAAGTTGGACTTATTTCTAGGTTCCTTTTGGTCGACGTTGATTAGGCGTTGTCTATAAATAGCAACCATTTATATACACAAGTTGACATCAGATAATCGTCTTGCTCTCTGTTTGGCTTTGGATGTACTCGAGCCAACACTCAAAGCCGAACAAAACCTCATAGTATGCCGGTGGCGTTGTTTTTCTTGAAAATACACCTCTTTTGAAAAGGTGCTTTTAAGTGGTCTCTTCCCTTTATAAATAATATCGAGGGGACTTCTTAGACACCCAAAGATATGAATTCTAAGTGGTAAAATAGCACGTATCTTTTTATCCAATGTGATTTGATGCTATAAATGAATTCTTAAGAATCGTAAATATCATCATCAACTCTTAAGATTGTCAATGGACCGGGTTGGGTTGGGTTGGGTTGGCTTCTATAAAACCCCAATCCAACCATAAGATCTCTTAACTCAACTCACCCTTAGGTTGGCTTGAATTACTTAGCCTAATCACAACCTTGTTGGTCTCAGCCCAAGCTGGCATGGCCTTAATTGACCTTGGTATGATGTATAGGTGAATTAAAAAATAATGCAGGTGTAAAGTAGTCTTGTCCTTGTGAATTAAAAAAAAAAATGTATATATGGGTTCATTAAAAAAACATGGTTGTACAAAAAAAAAGAATGTTATCCAATAGCACCCCTACTCATATTGGACAATGAAATGACCATGTCACCCCTCTCCTATGATTCCGGTGAACATTGTTTTCTGTGCCACACAACTTGACAAGATTTTCCTTCATTAAAAATATGTGACACTGGTATAGACCTATAAAGAAATTGGTGGTGTGTCTGTGGCATCGGTGGGCATATTTTTATAAAGTGGAATTTACTATCACTCCCCTATACTTGGCCTATATTTATTAAAATCCTCTTATTTTTTTCTCTTTTTTTTCTCTGATACTCCCCTACATTTTGATTTTTACATCTCTAACTTTCCTGCTCTTTTTAAGTACCCAAATTAACCCTTCTTTTCACCTATAACCTATTACATTTTTTTCTTTTCAAATTGACTAGTTCAAACCATGGTTTGAACCAAACCACTTATAAGTTTTTTCTCATTCAATCATCAAGGATATTGACATAGTTAATGTATCATTAAAGATATTATTTATTTAATATTTTTATTATATATATTTTTTTATTTTGTCTCATCTAATCATCAATAATGTTTATTTATTATCATTATTATTTTTTTGTCTCATCCATGATCACAAATTTAATAATCTATTTGTTTATTAGTATTAGATTGGTTTAGGTCTCAGCCGATACTAATTTGGATTAGTAATTTCAAAGTTATATTCCCAGTTAGGGTTGTCACACATGGTTTTAGGGATTAAAAAAAATAAAAAAAATGTGTGATATCCAATTGGAACATATGATACCGATATAAATATAGAATTGATAACAGTATTGGGTTAACAATGCAAATACCTGATTGGAATATATGATACCTATATAGGTAGATATCAGATACAAAATTATTCTTTTTTGAATTTGCTATATCCGTGAGCTTGGATAAGACAAAACTTCTTACATTATATGTGAAAGTGAAAAAGAAGGGTAATATGGATATTTCAAAAGAGTAGGTGAAAAATAAAAAAGTAGAAGAGTATTAAAAAAAAAAAAAAAGGTTAGAAAGTTTTAATAAATATTGGACAATTACAGGAAGTGAGCAAATCCCCCTTTTATAAATTCAACGATTACGTCTGCATTCTTGTAATCATGAGCATACTTGATGCTGGAACCTTTTTTTCTTTTTCCCATTTTAATAAAATGGTTTCTTAGTTTCCTTGTTGGAATTGAGTTCCAGGATGTGACGCAATGAACCTATCTCCAATCACTTCCTTGTACATGTTATTTCAATCAGTTACGTAAACCGACTCGTCTGTTTTAACTTCGACCCCTCAAAATCTTCGGAGTTACAAAACGGAACAACTTTTCCTTTTG
Source organism: Macadamia integrifolia (assembly GCF_013358625.1). NCBI lineage: Eukaryota > Viridiplantae > Streptophyta > Magnoliopsida > Proteales > Proteaceae > Macadamia > Macadamia integrifolia. Next base: position 203,881 of record NW_024870494.1, read on the forward strand.
TTCTTTTCCATTCCCTTTTAGGAGTTGCTTTCCATTCCTGAATGCCTGGTTGACAGGCAGATCAACCCAGGCAAGAATTTGGTACTTTCCATGATCTTAATTGGGTAATTTCATCCATTAATTATCAAAATCTGTATAAATTATTTTTCCTTTTAGTTCTTCATTTCCCAGGGAATCATTTGAAAAGTGAAGAAGAAATGTAAAAGATTAGGTGTGTTTGATCCAAAGTCAAAAGGTTTTGACATCTCCTCACCGAATGTATCTAACCAAAATCGCCTTCAATTTTTAACGTTGTTTTCTTCTGCTCCGTCTCTAACACGGACAGCAAGCAAGCAAGCTACTGACTGAGCAATTCTCTCTCTCTCTCTAGATAAAAGGGTTGGCGGCAGGCGGTTGGCTGTTGGAGGTTGGCGGTTGGCGGGCGCCCATGATTCAGAGAAAGGAAAGAAAGGCGAAAAAAGTGATTCAGTGAGGTGGTTCGTGGGTGGGGGCCGAGTCGTCGAATTCTAAGACAAACACCTCACCAGGTGAGTCAGGAGAAAAGGTGGGTGGGGAAGGGTCATGGAGATAACGTATGCCTCAGCCAGTTCTCGAGACCTTGTGGCTGCTGAGAGTAGTAGTAATCTTTCAGCACTTCCTCCCATGTCGAGTAGTCGACAGGTGAAGGTCATTCCTTTGCAACACCCCACCGTGCCCTCTTCGTCTCCTTCGCCTTTCCTCCCTTTGATCTCTAGATGGTGCTCCAAGTTAAGTTCCATGTCGCCGCTCAACTGGGTTGAGCTTTTCTTCCCTTGTTCTAAATGGATTCGCACTTACAAATGGAGGGAGTATCTACAGAACGATCTCATGGCCGGATGCACCGTCGGTGTCATGCTCGTCCCCCAGGTCTCTCTTTCTCTCTCTAAATTTCCCGACATTTTATTTAAAAACAAAAAATTAAACCAGTTCAGGTTTTCTTCCTGTACGAAGAGTGAGGAATTCGTTTGCTTTGATAGACTGAATTACTCCTCTCTATGAATTCTTGCAGATTAGATGAATTTCTTTCTATGCAAATTGTTTTTGTTTTCCGTTTTCTCTTTTTGTATGTTTGATCTTACTTTGGAACTTTTCTATTACGATATAATTGTTTCTTTGCCTTCTTCTTCTTCTTCCCTGAAAATGAAATTTTCTCGCTAATGCTTATACGACCTAGTTTATGCTTAATTCACTCTTTTAATTGGTCTGCTATTCAACTACTATTTTAGTTTGACCTTTTGTTCCTCGATGTTCAGGCTATGTCTTATGCAAAATTAGCTGGGCTACATCCAATTTACGGACTTTGTAAGTTCATAAATAAATATTCACCACCATTTTGTTTATGTATCTTATTCTCAAGGTAGTGGGCCTGTGGCCTGTTGCCCTCATCCCATAGTGGTACTTTGGTACT
>NW_024870494.1:205326-235613 GCF_013358625.1 Macadamia integrifolia
TTTCACTTTTTGTTCCAAAAAAACAGAAACGGAGCATAAGTGCACCAAACAGAAGATTCCATTTTTTCGTTCCAATAGAACAAAAAAACTCCATAAACGTTTTTTTAGAACGATACCAAACGGAGCCTAAGAGTCCGTTTTGTTGTCCTTTCTTAGTTAGCTCCTTAGTTCGCGAGGTGGAGTGTTGAGATGTTGGGAGTTATATAGTCGCATATTGATTCAGTTTGGTCCTTGATGCCTTCATATACTTATGAATTTTTTCCACAAGGATTTTAAACTTGGAATCAGGGTCAAATTGGTGCACAAAAATCATTTGCAGGGAGGCAGTGGCCCAGCCTGTGTATCTTCACTGCCTCTCACTGCTCACCGTAGAGGATTTGAGACCCAAATTGGTCCCTGCCGCCTTGATTTTTTGCCTTCCTCCTTCGCCTTGGGCAGCCTTAAGCCTTGATAACCTTGTTTGAAACCATGATCTCCACCTAATGCCTCAAGGTTTTGGGGTTTTGGGTTGGACACTCCAAGAATATGTATGAATTAGTTATACTGATAACCCTTCTAGACTAGAAGGAGATTCTGAGAGTTCAACTTCTGCCCTTGTATATTGTAGATGTAAGAAGAGTTTGATTTGGATACTTTAGTTTGTTCATCCCTATCCTCCTGTTCTTGCCTTTAATTCGTTAGAGGGTTATTTATTTATTTCTTTGCTAGTTTTTTCTGAATGTTTTGTGTCTAATTCTGAGAATTTTGGATGGAATGCAGTGATTCACCCATATGGCTGGGAGTACTTCTGTGTGGAAAGCTTTGTCTCCTAAAGTGCTTGAGGCTTCTTTCAATGTTGATCCAGGGTTAGAGAATCTATTCCGGTCGAAGAGGACTGCAGATGCCATCTTCTTCCCTCCTCCAAATTAAGGAACTGGATCTCGATGTTTCTGTCTTCTATAGTTTTACTACCTTCTTCAATAATGTAGGCCGCTCTGTAAGGCTTCTTTCAATGTTGATCTAGAGTAGAGAATCTGATTGTTGTATACTTGGCTATAATCCAGAGCAAGGTTTGAGAATTCCGTTTTGGGAGTGGGATTGGTCAAGGCCGATGAGGATCCGGATTGCTCTGGATTAGATAGAAATGCCCTTACTTTTAGGTTTAAAACCATTTTTGGACCATTTTACCCTTAATCCCTACCAATCCACTGCCAGAATATTGTCTACAGCCACTGCATCGGTACAGTGAGCATCGGGTGACAAGGAACTCTTTGGGGCACATGTTCAGATGTTCTTATCCTTCTGATGCTCACTGCACCTCACTGCTCATTGCAGAGGATTGTGGACTCTGAACCACCTGGTATTGGTCAAGAATCCAAATTGGTCAAGGCCAATATTGATTACTGATCTAAGGTCAATTCTAACCGATTGAATTGATCGATCCAATTCGATTCCTCAAATCATGATCTCAGGTGATTCGGATCAATTGTGAATGCCATGTGGTGAGATGATAATCCAATGTTTTCAAATAGGCACAGAGAATGAGAATGAGATGTTGACAAAGGCTCCGAAAATGAAGCACCAAGAATAATTAAATCAACGTCTCATCATGCAGCACCAAGAATAATTAGAACATCGTCTCATTACGAGAATGAAGCACCAGAATAGTTAAATCAACGTCTCATCATGCAGCATCAAGAATAATCAGAACATCGTCTCATCACGAGGCGCTCACCTTTTGAGTCACGCTAACTCTCTTCGGTTGACAGATTCCACTCCTCTCCCTTCTCAAGATTCTGTTTGTTTTTCTTTTGAGGGTTGCCATCAACTATTTATTGAAAATCATCTTATCTTGATTATTGATAGTAGTTATAATCTTCTATTGTAAAATAATGAAGTTTAAAAAACTTTAAAGTTTTGTTTTTCCTCCCATGTGCTTTGATCTTTTTGGTGGTTGTGTTTTTAGCAAGTCATTTTTGTTTATGATAATTTTTAATCCTACTCTGAAAATTGATAAGAAGGAAGAATAGTTGATATATGGGAATGGGTACTCCAATGATAGGTTTCTTAAAAAGAAATATCTCTAGTCCTTTATTTTCGTGATTTTGAGTGATTTTTACACATTGGTGTTTTGAAAAATGAAGTATTTTCTTTTTGTTTCAAGCTGGACTTATTTCTAGGTTCCTTTCGGTCGACGTTGATTAGGTGTTGTCTATAAATAGCAACCATTTATACACACAAGTTGACATCAGATAATCGTCTTGCTCTCTGTTTGGCTTTGTATGTACTCGAGCCAACACTCAAAGCCGAACAAAACCTCATAATATGCCGGTGGCGTTGTTTTTCTTGAACATACACCTCTTTTGAAAAGGTGCTTTTAAGTGGTTTCTTCCCCCTATAAATAATATCAAGGGGACTTCTTAGACACCCAAAGATATGAATTCTAAGTGTTAAAATAGCGCGTTATCTTTTTATCCAATGTGATTTGATGCTATAAATGAATTCTTAAGACTCGTAAATATCATCATTAACTCCTAAGATTGTCAATGGATTGGATTGGGTTGACTTCTATAAAACCCCAATCCAACCATAAGATCTCTTAACTCAGCTCACCCTTAGGTTGGCTTGAATTACTTAGCCTAACCACAAACTCCAAGCTAGCATGGGCTTAATTGACCTTGGTATGATGTATAGGCGAATTAAAAAATAATGTGGGTGTAAAGTAGTCTTGTCTTTGTGGATTAAAAAAAAAAGGTATATATGGGTTCATTAAAAAAACATGGTTGTACAAAAAAAAAGAACATTGTCCAATAGCACCCCTACTCATACGGGACAATGAAATGATCATGTCACCCCTCCCCTTTGATTCCCGTGAACATTGTTCTTTGTGCCACTCAACTTGACAAGATTTTCCTTCATTAAAAATATGTGATATTGGTATAGACCCATAAAGAAATTGGTGGTGCGCCTTTGGCATTGGTGGGCATATTTTTATAAAGTGGAATTTACAATCACTCCCCTATACTTGGACTATATTTATTAAAACCTTCTTACTTTTTCCTTTTTTTTTCTCTAATACTCCTCTGCATTTTGATTTTTACATCTCTAACTTTTCTGCTCTTTTTAAATACCCAGATTAACCCTTCTTTTCACCTATAACCTATTACATTTTTTTCTTTTCAGATTGACTAATTCAAAACATGGTTTGAACTAAACCACTTACAAGTTTTTTCTCATCCAATTATCAAGGATATTGGCATAGCTGATATATCCTTAAAGATATTATTTATTTAATATTGTTATTATATATATATTTTTATTTTATTTTGTCTCATCTAATCATCAAGAATGTTGTTTATTTATTATCATTATTATTTTTTTGTCTCATCCATGATCACAAATTTAATAATCTATTTTTTTATCAGTATTAGATTGGTATAGGTCTCAGCTGATACTAATTCGGATCAGTAATCTCAAAGTTATATTCCCTGTTAGGATTGTTACACATGTTTTTAGGGATTAAAAAAAAAAAACTTGTGGTATCCGATTGGAACATATGATACCGATATAAATATAGAATTGATAACAATATTGGATCAACAATGCAAATACTCGATTGGAATATATGATACCTATATAGATAGAGATCATACACAAAATTATTCTTTTTTAAATTTGCTATATTCGTGTGCTTGAATAAGACAAAACTTAATAGATTATACGTGAAAAAGAAGGGTAATATAGATATTTCAGAAGAGTAGGGAAAAATAAAAAAGTATAAGACTATTAAAAAAAAAAAAAGGTTAGAAAGTTTTAATAAATATTGGACAAGTAGAGGAAGTGAGCAAATCCCCCTTTTATAAATTCAACGATTACGTCTGCATTCTTGTAATCATGAGCATACTTGATGTTGGAACCTTTTTTTCTTTTTCCCATTTTAATAACATGGTTTCTTAGTTTCCTTGTTGGAATTGAGTTCCAGGATGTGACGCAATGAACCTATCACCAATCACTTCCTTGTACATGTTATTTCAATCAGTTACGTAAACCGACTCGTCTGTTTTAACTTCGACCCCTCAAAATCTTCGGAGTTACAAAACGGAACAACTTTTCCTTTTGTTCTTTTCCATTCCCTTTTAGGAGTTGCTTTCCATTCCTGAATGCCTGGTTGACAGGCAGATCAACCCAGGCAAGAATTTGGTACTTTCCATGGTCTTAATTGGGTAATTTCATCCATTAATTATCAAAATCTGTATAAATTATTTTTCCTTTTAGTTCTTCATTTCCCAGGGAATCATTTGAAAAGTGAAGAAGAAATGTAAAAGATTAGGTGTGTTTGATCCAAATTCAAAAGGTCTTGACGACATCTCCTCACCGAAGGTATCTAACCAAAATCGCCCTCAATTTTTAACGTTGTTTTCTTCTGCTCCGTCTCTAGCACAGACAGCAAGCAAGCAAGCTCCTGACTGAGCAATTCTCTCTCTCTCTCTCTCTCTCTCTCTCTCTCTAGATAAAAGGGTTGGCCGTTGGTGGTTGGCGGTTGGCGGGCGCCCATGATTCAGAGAAAGGAAAGAAAGGCGAAAAAAGTGATTCAGTGAGGTGGTTCGTGGGTGGGGGCCGAGTCGTCGAATTCTAAGACAAACACCTCACCAGGTGAGTCAGGAGAAAAGGGGGGTGGGGAATGGTCATGGAGATAACGTATGCCTCAGCCAGTTCTCGAGACCTTGTGGCTGCTGAGAGTAGTAGTAATCTTTCAGCACTTCCTCCCATGTCGAGTAGTCGACAGGTGAAGGTCATTCCTTTGCAACACCCCACCGTGCCCTCTTCGTCTCCTTCGCCTTTACTCCCTTTGATCTCTAGATGGTGCTCCAAGTTAAGTTCCATGTCGCCGCTCAACTGGGTTGAGCTTTTCTTCCCTTGTTCTAAATGGATTCGCACTTACAAATGGAGGGAGTATCTACAGAACGATCTCATGGCCGGATGCACCGTCGGTGTCATGCTCGTCCCCCAGGTCTCTCTTTCTCTCTCTAAATTTCCCGACATTTTATTTAAAAACAAAAAATTAAACCAGTTCAGGTTTTCTTCCTGTACGAAGAGTGAGGAATTCGTTTGCTTTGATAGACTGAATTACTCCTCTCTATGAATTCTTGCAGATTAGATGAATTTCTTTCTATGCAAATTGTTTTTGTTTTCCGTTTTCTCTTTTTGTATGTTTGATCTTACTTTGGAACTTTTCTATTACGATATAATTGTTTCTTTGCCTTCTTCTTCTTCTTCCCTGAAAATGAAATTTTCTCGCTAATGCTTATACGACCTAGTTTATGCTTAATTCACTCTTTTAATTGGTCTGCTATTCAACTACTATTTTAGTTTGACCTTTTGTTCCTCGATGTTCAGGCTATGTCTTATGCAAAATTAGCTGGGCTACATCCAATTTACGGACTTTGTAAGTTCATAAATAAATATTCACCACCATTTTGTTTATGTATCTTATTCTCAAGGTAGTGGGCCTGTGGCCTGTTGCCCTCATCCCATAGTGGTACTTTGGTACTCCTATGGTTAATCCTTTGTACTCGTAGAAGTGTAGAATGGTCTGTATAACTTATTTGGAATATTGATTTTGGGTTTTGCTAAACAGACACAGGTTTTGTTCCAGTATTTGTGTATGCTGCATTTGGGTCTTCTCGCCAGCTTGCAGTTGGTCCAGTAGCATTGATTTCTCTCTTGGTGTCTAATGTGTTGAGCGAAGTTGTTGATTCTACTGATGAGTTGTACACAGAACTTGCAATACTGTTGGCGCTTATGGTTGGGATATTGGAATGTGTAATGGGCCTTCTAAGGTATTGTTCCCAATAACCTCAACCCTGGATATCTTCAAGTTAGATCACATGGTGACACAAAATTTCCCACATATCCAAAGGCTGCATTTTCCTCTTTGCACTGAGAAGATCGTTTTCAATCATGCCTTGGGCCTTACACACAGAAAGATCCTTTTATCTTTAGTGAAAACACAGAGGAAAGGCTATTAAGTATTGGAAAATACGTGAATTGGACATATGCTTATTGGTGTAAGATAGATGGCAGGCAGCCTAGCAAAACATGCCAGACTGAAATACCTATACAACTGAAGCTAATGCAGGGGCTTGTTCTATTGTGCTCCTTACACAGAAAATAAAGTTCTAAAAGAAAAAAAGGGGGGGGGGTAAAGAGATAGCATATATGATACTATGCAGCATTATGCCTAGCTTCTACTGCTCGGGAAATATATTATAACGGTATCCACTTAAATACGTAATGGTTAATATGGAGTCATATTTTTGGATGATATTATGTCAATTGTTCTCTCCCAAATAAATCCATTAATTCCTGCATCCATACTTCTCTGTAGGTTAGGATGGCTTATTCGTTTTGTAAGCCATGCAGTGATTTCTGGATTTACAACAGCTTCGGCCGTAGTAATTGCCTTATCACAAGTCAAATACTTTTTGGGATATGATATAGTACGGAGTAGCAAAATTGTGCCACTTGTTAAAAGTATAATATCCGGAATCGATGAGGTATGCTGCGATGTCAAGTGCAGACACTCTCTCTGGCTACTTTTTATGCTATTTCTTGTACTTTTTTGTCCATTGGAGCCTATTAAAACTTCATAAACTCATTCTCAAGTGAAACTTTATTTGCATGAACTGTTTATTAGAATTTTCTATTTCTTGATTTATTTGGTACTCTGGACCCCATTGGCTACTGAGCTTGATATGTAGCATCACAAACCAAGTTGAATTAAAACTTCTATTTAGTTTGGCGTTTTCTTGTCTTATTTTCCTATCTATTTCTATGATATGCCTGGACTTGTGTTGGTCCTAAATCTCCTTGATCATAAAGTCTCAAGGTTTCATTATTCAACATGCTCCTTGATTTTTCATGTCAAGTAGTTTCATAATCTAATATTTGGGTTTGTCATTGTTTCTTACTTCATCCATTTTTGTCAAATTATTACTATTAATCATCATTTTGTGACCTTAAACTGTTGTGTTACAACACTGGAGTGACATTTGTACATGGATTAATTCTTTTGTCAGTTTCATCTTACATTTTTCTGTTTTTCAAGTTGGTGTGATTTAGTCAAGACACTGGTGGCATCCTGGATTATATAGATGGGATATAATATTTTAAAATATTATTGAATATAAAGCGTAGTCCAATAAGTCAATTGGGGTCCTAATCCAGTGCTAATCTTGAACCAGTGAAGTCCAGTAAGAGATCAGCTTGCCACAGGATCGCAGATATAGGGACAGAACCTGAATTGAAGGAAAACCAGTTTACTCTATTTATACAACAAAAGCCCAGAACAGAAAATAGCAAGTAGAAACCAAGAAATAGCAAGTCAAAAGAAAAATAGAAACAATGTTCTGATTTGGAAACTAAAGTAAACAGAAATAGAAAGTGATTTCAGAAATTAAGAACTTCCAGAGATAGCAATAGAATTTAAGCTGTAGTTCTGAAACAGACTCAAGGATTGATGGGTAGAATCGGCTACTATAACAGCACTAGAAATTTATGTGAAAACATGTTTGATTGGAGAAGAAGAAGATAGAAAAATGAAAGATATGAACTAGGACGAAGGATATGAACTAGGCTTCTCACCTAGAACTTGACTAGCATTTCACCAGTCCAACTTGGCATTCCACCAAGGGCTTTCCTGCATCTCGCAACAGGAGCTCTGAATCTTACAGAATTAACAAGTAAAAGCTATGTTTAAATCTCAATATCGTTGGGGAGTTGTGTATCCCCTTCTCTTTATTTATAGAACTAAGAATAACAGAATTAGGAAACTCTCAGTGTGCAGGCCAAGGAAAATCCCATTACAACTTTACTCTTCAAAATAGGAAGTATCTAAAAACTTTAAGAAAATTTAAATGAATACCTATTTTTGTGTAGGCATCAAATCTCTCATATTTGGGTTTATAGAATGTTCCATTATGATAGAAAACTAAAAACTAAGCCCATGACCCATATAACCCATTGGACACTAAAAAATTAAGCCTATTGGTCCATTCTTGGTCCAGTTTGACCCAGTTGATGGCCATGGTTTGCTGGTGGTTTACTGCTGCATCAGGTCCCACGAGGAAACAAATGCTTCATGATTCTGATGATGAAAGACGTACCATCCACATTTAATTGTTGTGAGTAATTGCTTTTAATTATTAGGCTTCTGATAGGAGGATTTGATACTCCTTTATCGTGAATGAACAAAGATGTACCTCCTGAATTGGATCGAATCAAACAAAGCAAACATAGTTCCGTACTTAGAACCTACGATTATGTGAACATGACTCAAACTATCAATGACATGCACCAGAATATATGATCCTTGATTGAAGAAGAGCTTCATATAGCTACCTATAAATGGAATATATGATTTCTTTTTTCTGACCTGGGATTATGATAATATGAACACATTCTTGCGCTTATATGGCTGCTAGTGTTAGAATCTAACAATATTAAAGGATGTTAAATATGATTGACGGGGTAAAACATGATTTTATGGGTTTGGAAGTACAATTAATGTAAAGAAGAGAACTATTTTTATAGTATTAACGTGCTGAATATTAGTGGTACACTATACCTGTAGGCATGTTACATGTGCCACCTACAATATCTCTTCTGGGGAAAAGCATGAATTATATTCAACAATAGATGTTAATCCATGTTGCCCCAATAAGAAAAGAAAGTGAAAGGAAACCCAGAAATTGTTACAACAGAATTCGGTGGTGTGTCCTTGTGTGTAGAAGTGTCCCAGAAAGTTACTTCAGATCCCAACCATTTGAAAAAGTCTACTATATAGTTACTAACTGTTAGTGGTTTTTCTTGCTTCAAAGTTTTGTGAACTAATATATTTCCTCTGCTGATCTTGGGTGATATTTTGCTTTTGTAGTTTTCTTGGCCCCCCTTTGTCATGGGAACATCCATTCTTGTGCTTCTTCTAGTCATGAAGCACTTGGTAGGTGCTTACTGATGATTTTTTTGTGAATTTGTTGTCTCATTCTAATATAATTAATGGAAGCTTTCTTGATGGTTTTCATGGTTTGCATGTTTTAGGGAAAATCATATAAATATTTGCGGTTCCTACGAGCAGCTGGTCCCATTACTGCAGTTTTTGTGGGCACAATTTTTGTGAAAATATTTAAACCGTCATCTATTTCTGTGGTGAGAATGGTTCACATTTGACTCATAACCTACTGGCCTGGTATGGGTTTGTTTACATTATATGGTCATGGGCTGCAATATTGTTTGACCTATATGGAAATTTTATAATTAAGTTATGCACTGAAAGTAATTTAGTGAATTTGAAATGTTGAATTATAACTGCACTTGCATACCCCTTGTAGCCTGTTCCCGTATCCACCAGGAAAGCGATCTTTGGCAGTATCCATAGTACTGACGCCTCATGAAGTTAACAAACCCATAAACTTCAGACCAGAAATGAAACTTGGAAGCATGTGACTGAGGATGTTAATTTTCCAGATGCAGCATTTTGTGACCTGGCCTGGCCAAAAGAACTGGGAATCCAGTGACCTATTTGCCAACATGAGTGGGTCAAAGCCCCAACCCAGACACAAGCAGGATTTGATTCTTGAAAGAGTGGTGTTGTTGACCTCTCCATCTGGTGACCCAGAGAGTAGTTTAAGTGTAAAATGGAGTTCAGATCATCTTTTATAGGGTCAAACGGTTCAATGGTCCAAGACTCTGACTGTCCAGTTTTAATGGACTGACAATGGAAAATAAATAAGTAGAGAAAGAAACTGTCTGCATAATTTTAAGGTTGTGGGCCATTAGTAAGATCTTTTTCACATATTCAGATGGTTGAAACTTCAAACCTTCCCTCATCTGGCTTGACTCATGATCTGAGGGCTTGACCATCTTGTTCGATTGTCAGGCTTGTGCTCTATTGGTAAGATCAATTATATTGTTAGATTGATGTGAGTTTGAACTTCTCTAGGTTCTATTTTTCTCTTGACCCAATCCATTATCTGAGGGTTTGCAATAAGTAAAGATAAAAATAAAACAAATAGGGCAGAATACTAAGCCCAATAGGACAGAATTGCCCCTAGAGCTTAACAGTCCCATTGTCAGATTTGATGGTTTAGTCAGATGATCTGTACAAATGATGCTATCTGTAAAGAAAGATCTAGGTTTGATACAACTAGAACAAGGGCTGGTCGACAGTTCTAGCAGTTTGAACATCTACTTTCATCCAATTCTGAAAACACTGGTTGGCGGCTGCAGCTGGAGTTGCTGTGTGTGAGTGGCTTTAGTTGAGCATGACATGCTACATTATTATTAAAATTTTAAGGGCTGGGATTGCTACCAGGTTGCGTGGCCACTGCACCAGCGCAGGGACTAACCAGGTTAAGAGCTCAGGCAACCAGCCAGGGGGACAGAGTGGTCTTTTTGCCACCCCCTGTGTCTGGGCGTAGGGGTGTGCAACCAGGTAGCGATCTTTTTACCAAATTTTAAAATTCTTCGGAGCTTGCAAAGACATCGATGGATCTTTAAGTGTTCTTATTTCCTTTTAGGTAGGAGATATACCTCAGGGCCTTCCATCGTTTTCTGTTCCTAAATGCTTTGGTTATGTAATGTCTCTGCTTCCAACAACTTTTCTCATCACTGGTGTGGCTATACTGGTAAGAGCAGTAATTGAGTTTATTCCACTTGTTTTGTCTATTCTTTAATCTATTTATTTATCTCTTAATTGTATAGAGTTATCTTTCAAATTCCAGGAATCTGTGGGGATTGCCAAAGCATTGGCTGCAAAGAATGGGTATGAGTTGGACTCAAATATGGAGGTATGGATCAGAAGAATGTCTGGCACTCCCTTTTGATTGTTTAGATCCTCTTACTTCAATTGCATGTTATCAAGGCCTATGCTCATCTTATGACTTATAAGATATTTTCTTCATTTAGGTTTCAGCTTTTCATAAACTATGTGAGTATTATGTTGATCATGTCTTTAATGGATTTACTATAATGTTGTCGAAACACAAACAGATTCAGACAGAAAAAAAAAGGAAACAAGTAGATTGCTTCAATAGATGCATTAGATTGTGTTAGTTAATATTTTTGCTATTTGTAACTTTAATGATATGAGAACCAGGAAATGAGTACCTACAAGAGTAAAGAGGAAGAAGAAGAAGAAAGGAAGAGAGAATAGAGAAGAGAGGGAGAACACGGTGGGGGGAAAGAGGAATCCTAGAGCTCATGTTAGGATTCAGAATAGCATACCATGGCCTAGTTCAACATACTTATAACTTAATACGTGGCAAATTGCAAGTAAGGGCAATCTATTAAAACCACTACACTATACTGTTTAGCACTCCTCTTCAAGCTGGAGCATATGCATCTCCCATGCCCAGATTGGAACAACCCTTAAGAAACGCATGACTAAACAACATCTAAGATATTACCAAGTTGATTTCTAGAGTTAACAAATGGAGTAGAAATCAGTTTCTTCATAACAACATTCCTCCCAAAATGGCAGTCAGCCTCAATGTGTTTAGTCTGATAATGGGAAACTGGATTACTAGTAATCTAAATAGCAGCTTGACTATTACAATATTGATTTTTACCATTCTGTTTGAAAGAGAAACTTTTCATAGAGACCGTACACTCGAGACATGTTTTTATCCTTGAGAGAAACTTTCTTTGAGATTGCTCCAGAAACCTTTAACAGTGGTGTAGAATGTAGAGCCAGACAAGGAGAGTATCTTTCTCACTCATACATCCTTTATAATCCTTCGAGTCTGGAGGTGGAGGATCATGAATCAAATAGTCCATCTTACATTTGGCATTGATGTATTCACTGCTTGAGCCCAAAGTAAATAGTTGGAGGCACCACTAAGGTTGATTGATGTAATTTGGACGTATACAGAGTCCACTAGAGGTCTTGAATCACCCATTATATATATGAAGAGATAGCCAACAGCAGAATTACCAATAAAAACCACAATATAGGGCAAAAACAGCAGCCCGATAGTAGATAAATATATCAAGAAGGACTAGTACCAATACCACCAATAAAGAACCAACTCTAGCCAGAAATAGCAGTCCAATAGAAGCCAAATTCGACCATTTTGACCGGTCTCTAATTCTGGTCGGATATAACAGCCCAATGGTAGATACAAACCCCACAATGTCTCAATGATCTAACAGCAGGATAAGAACCATCAGTCAAATAATCCAATTCTTCTCAAGCCCAGATTTTAGGAGATTTCAATAAACAGAAAATCAGGGTGTTGGATGGATTCCAAACTTTGGGCAAAGGACACTAATGGATGGTAAACACTCCTTCCTGCGGTTAGGGAAACAGCTTCTCCGCGAAGTGGGGGTAAGGCTGTGTACATTATGGCCATCCCTAGATCCCGCAGTGGTGGGAGCGGGTACACCTTTTTTTTTTTAGATCTACTTACTTTTTTGTTTACATGGAAACAATTCGAGCCTCAATAAAATGAGTTATGTGATATAACGATCCACATGATGCTGATATCACAGTTTTTTGTGGTGTTGTGCCCCTAAATCCTTTTTTTTTATTCCTGGTGAAATTGTGCCCCCACATCAGGTGCATAATCAGATATGATTATACATGTTGTGGTTGTATATGAACTCGTATGATCTAGCCAACTGAAAGAAAAGGAAATAATCAAAGTATTTATATTATGTATCATTAGTGTAGGATTCATTATTTAGTCAAGGGCTAGCTCTATATGGTAGTGCAGTAAGTGCATTTCATATGTATGGCGAAAATTTTGATAGTTTCTTCTGCCCTCTTGCTTTTACAGTTGTTTGGTCTTGGTGTGGCGAATATATGTGGTTCCTTCTTTCAAGCATATCCCTCGACAGGTGAGCTGCCTGCTTATGATGTCTTTAGTGTTGCATTGGTTCATAGTTCACTATTACTAATGGAAACACATGCAGACGATTCATATTGTTCTAAAATTTTTACATCATGAAAAATTTTCAATGTGTATGCTACCTGAGGATAATATTTTTAACTATGCAGGCTCCTTTTCCAGGTCAGCTGTAAACCATGAAAGTGGAGCAAAAACTGGCTTATCTGGAATTACTATGGGAATCATAATTGGATGTGCTCTTTTGTTCATGACATCATTATTTAGGGAAATTCCTCAGGTCTGGTTTCTATGATGAAACATCTACTGGTTATGCTTGAAACATTATATATGACTTCAGTGTTCTTTCATACGAGGCCTGATTTGAAAAACCATGTGCTACCACATTGAGTAGTCCTTTTGGTTACTGCTGCAAAATCTGTCATTATCTCAAACTGTGGTTGCTTTTATCCATGCATAGTTGCATACTTGCATTAATATTTTGTTAAACATTGGACGCTGTCCTTTCATACCTACTCTTGTTTTACATTCTTCTAAAGAATGCGTGTCTGTTTCAGTGTGCTTTGGCTGCTATTGTGATCTCTGCTGTTATGGGTCTGGTAAGTATATTATAGCTCCCATCCTGATAATGAATTCATTCTAGATATTGTTATCCTATTTAGCTTTGCATGGATGGCAACATTTTTCCTTCTATACAAGGTAGCCTCATGTTTTTAGGATGAAATAGCTCTCAATTGATTCTAACATCTATTAGTTTACCATTAAATAATTAACGTCTTTATACATGAATAGTCAAGTTTTAACTGTGTTAAATGTATTGATTGATTGTATCTAAGACATGGCATCTTTATCCAATATCGGTCTGGGTAGTTATTCATTGCTAGCACTCAAGCTCTTCAACATGGACTATATCATGTAAAACGTTGTTGATGCTTTTGAAATGCCCTATGGTAATGTAACAATAAGCGTGTTTACTTTAGAACCCAACCAATCTCAGAATCTCTGTAGATCCTAAATTCACATGATATAATTGCACTTTCTTTCCCCTTTTATAAATGCGGTACCCATTGTTTAAGTCGGGATTGTATCCAGTTGTATTTCAGAAATGTATATCAGTGAACACATATGGGTAATTCTGCCACCAAACTGTTCTTATTAATCATTTTCATATGCCAGAAAGTAATTGTCAATGCTATATGTGTCTCCTTTACAATGTATAGAAATCATCACACACTCCAAAACTAAAACTGAAATGCCATGTGTCATTTCTTTTCTCTGTCCTTTTCTTTTTTATCAGCAATGGGAGTATATTTTAATTACTATAATCTGGAAAACTATAGATGAAAAGATGTAGCTGTAACTTTCTACAGTAATTACAAAAATATATTCAAAAAGCATATATATGTCCAAGCCCCAAGGTTAATCATCAATTGTTGTCCAAGTGATCCCTATTTATGCCTTCAAATTCCCTGGCTGCAGGCTGAGCCTACACAGATTTTGGTTTTAACCCTCGTCGAAACATTTTCAATTTTGTTTCTCTTCAGCCCCTGTGATATTGCACAGGGGACAGCCAATCGATCCTCCTAAAGAAATCTGGATATTAATCCATTAAAAATGAATTTAGCCTTAGAAGGTTTTGTCTACCCACCTGGAAGGAAAAAACAAAAAAAAAAGAAAAGTGCTGTCCATCCCCACCATCCAAATTGGCCTAAAAAACAAGTCAAGATAGCATTAGTGACCTCATGCCTCAAAAATACATGAAAAGACTTATATGATTTTATCTGCTTGCTAAGTGGAGCCCTCTTTTCATGACTTATGAGCTGCTCAAGGATTAACAATCAATCCAAGCAAAAACTTACCAGATATGTCCTTAGATTCAGTGCTCCTCCAACTACAATCACAGCCCTTGGTTTCTGAGCAGTTTACTTGGTCTTCTCCAGAACTTGTGGCACATGGTTTCTGTAACTTAAGGTATCCATTTACCAACCAATTGGGATACTGAAGAGTTCAGGTCTTGTTTGTTGAAATGTACTCATGATTTACTAACCCCTAACGGTCAACGCCATATACTTTTTGTACCAGTGGACAAACCAAACCTTGTACATGTAGAAAAAGCCGACTCCAGATACTAATAAATTAGGCGACAAACAGTTGCTGGAGATGGGTCTCCTGCATTGGTAAGTGGAGAAATAAGTGCCTGAGAGCTCTCTACAAAGAACAAAGTGCTAAGAATATAACCTGAAAGTGAAAACAGTATCCATTTAATTTCTAGGGAAAGGGTTCCTTGACAGGAAGCGTGGCCCCTCCATCAGCGGTAGCCAATAGGAGTGTGCGTGGAAGCATCAACAAGGGTGGGATTTCTGACTTTCTGAGGGATGGGGCGGTCATTTTGCCCCCTCTGTGTCTGGGTGCAGGGGCCATGCTGCCTTTCAAGCTTCTTTTTTCCTAATTATTTTTACCTTGATTTGCTTCCTTTTTCTTTCTTTCTTTGAGAGGGGTGGAGGGGGGGAGACCCCCCTATCAATGTAGAAAGAAAATTTGTTTCCAGAAAGAATGAAAAGATACATATAACAAAAAATCAAAACATAAGAAAGCCGGGAAAAATTTTGTTGCTTAATTTGGCCAGTTTTTGACCTTTTCTGCAATTTTGATTGAACTGATGTGTTTTGGTCATTTTCAGCCGTTCCGGCTGAACTGACCTGTTTTTTTCAGCTTAGTATCTCTTTTTTCCCACTTTTTTCCATAAGAACCCTTATATTTGATATATTTGTGCATATCTACTTATCTTTTCCTTTTACTTTTGGTTATTTATTTCCCTGTACTGCTTTTTTTACTGAATACCAAAAAATTCCAACATCATAATACTAATTTATTTCTGTTTATACCTCTACATATAGAAAATATAAAGTTTATCGAGATTAAAGAAAACCTGAAACTATCGTTTCTAAATATCAAAAATTATTAATTTATCAATCATAAAATCTTTATTGGTTTAAAATGCCATTTTAAACTGTTAATAACAACAGAACAATAGAAACAACAACTCAGCCTTTTCCCAACTAAATGGGGCTGCCGTTTTAAATTGTTAACATGATTTTTAAAATTCTAGAAAATAAATTTTTTTGATAATTCAAGATTTAAAGGGAAAGGCCCAAACAGAGGGATATCCGAAGGTCTTTCTGCACTTTACAGGCCCAAATTGGACAAGCAATACAAAACAGGTATTTCAGTTAGCTCCATATCAGCTACAGACATATCCTGAAATGTTATACATATTGATGCCTAAAAAAGAAGCATCACCTTAGTTCTTGGGGTAAATATGTAGTTCAGAAGACAGCCATCAAAAGCCTCTTCTTTTCACCTCTCCTTGCCTTGAACTCTTCAATGATCTGGAGCCAAAAAAAAAGTAAAAAAGATTTATGTAAATCCGTAAATTTTCAGATAAGCATACTTTTTAATGGATATCCAAGCAAAATGTCTAATTTTGTAAAAACAATATTAATATAATTTAGTAACTGATTTTTCCCACTAAACTTATTGAAATTTAAGAAGTTGTTTTTTGTAAGAAAACTGAAATGAATATTTCAAGTAAATTTGGGACCATTGGATTGCATTTTCAGGTGCCTTTGTTGAACAGTTTGAATATTATTCAATTTTTAGATAGAAAGAGAAATATTTTCTTCTTACTAATGCAAATTTTTTTTCCATTAAATTTACTGATCAAAAGTCAAAAGCTTAATTTCACACATAGCAGTTTGTGTATTGGTGGTTCAAAGTATTCTATATGTGCCGATTATAGGAATAAGTCACTCTGGTTTCAACCTACCATGGCTCACCATTGTAGTTATTTTCTCTTATTGTTTGTTGTTTCAGCTGGATTATGATGAAGCTATTTTCTTATGGCATGTCGATAAAAAAGATTTCCTTCTTTGGACCATTACTTGCATCGCAACGTTGTTCCTTGGTATTGAGATTGGTGTCCTTCTTGGGGTAAGATTGGACACATTTTGCTAAATCAAATATGAAATAGCATGCATTATTATCTATTTACTTGGACTCCTATGGCTTTTAGTTATATGTCCTCTCTACCAATTCCTTGATATTTGTTCAGTTCCCTCCTTTATATTGGTATACATAGTCATTCATGTGCCTGCCATATTTCTCTGTTAGTTGATATAATATACAGGAGTTCTTTTGTTGTTACTGTGTCCATGGATTCGCTGTTTGAATTGCTATTTTAGATTTCTTGAGTCCCTATTTTAGTACTTATAATGTTGCATGTGTTACCAACGAATTCCAGTTTCCCACATAGAACATAAACCAATGACCAAAATTTACCCTTTTATTTATTTTCAATTTGCTGGATCATTATACTGTTCAGAGACATAAATTTGATGTATGTAAATTACTTCATTTAGACCTTCATCATGTGTATTATAGATTTAGTCATACTACCTCTAGACATGCTCCATGAAATGCCCAAAAATTAATTGGTTCTGTTACAACCACTTATACAAAATGCTTGAGCTGTTAGGAAAAGACCACAACAATGGATATCAACACAAACACTCCCTCGCACGTGCAGGACTATACTCATATGGCTCTGCATGTGAAACCATTATCTGGCATAAGGTGTGAGGGCGGCACAGAAAAATACAACACAAACCCCCCACACTTAGTCGGTATCGAGCACCCGACCTCCTGGTTCTGATATCATGTTACATCGCTCATCCCAAGAGCTCAAGCTCTTAAGAAAGGTCCACAACAATGGATATCAACATAACAACAGGTTCCTAGCGGAACAAGTCAAGAAGAACCTGGCTTAACAATTCTTGAAAATTTTCTCTAAATTATTTTGTTTCTATGTGTGTATGTATATCTGTCGATATGCCTTAGTGCTGGACAATGCGATAAGCTTGTGGTTAGGGTTGGTTGGGTACAATTTTTTTTTTTCCTGGCCTTTTATCTTCCTCAATGAGCTTGAGGAGAAATCCAATTTAATTAGTTATGAAATTTTTTCTGAGATTAGTTCTAGAGTTAGATATGCAAATTAAAATTAGGGCCTGGTTTACTTTGCATATTGATATGTCTGGTAAAATTTTTGATTGCTTTATTTGTATCTTCAATGCTGTAAATAGTTGAGAAGAGAAAGTTCGGAGAATGATTTGGCTTGTCTAGAGTGACAGAGGCCGTTCTTATTTATAGTGTGGATAATGGATTACAAATAAGGTATTCTAGCTAAAAGGCTGAGTCATAGTACAGTCACAGTTAATGAATCTAGAAAGTCTACATAACCCTTATCCTTAACACATGTATTTTTTAAATATTTTTATATGCAATATTCTATATTAGGTGCATGCATTGTGATTCTTGCCTCAGGATATGGGAACCCATAGTACCTTCGTTGAGCCTTTTTCATTTTAGCCACACAATATAATCTAGGGCTCTAAAACTCCTCAAATCATAGTAAAGAAATCAATAATGATATCTTTTTCCCCTTCCATAGTCTGATTATTTTTTGTTATTTAGCATTCTTTTAACTTTCACCTCTTTCTTCTAGCACCTATAAATCTAAAGATACCTTCAAAGGGATAGCTCTTCTGCCGATTGAAGTTCATAAAGGCTTCTGTAGCCTAATCTGTTTGAGTTATCAATCTCTGGTTGAATGAGAACCTCCTCATGCTCTCTTTTCCAGTTTTCCAAGGTCCATTCTTTCATGTTAGTTTGAGAAACTAAGCTAAATAATGAAGATATTAGCTCCATTAAATAAACTATTGTGAGGGTGGCGGCTGTCGGGAGCTTCCTCTTGGCCCTCTCTCCTCTCTCTCTCTCTCCTTTACTTTCTCTTCCATGTGTGTGTGCCTCTGTGGGCCCCGCACCACCGTATCACCGCTCGGAGATACGTGGGGGTCTATTTCGCAGGGCTCTGCTCTTTCTCTTGAGGAGGAGGAAGAGGAGGAAGAGGAATGCGGTTCAGAGGTACATTCTCCTTGAGTTGATGATGGTCCAATATGGGGGATTGGGATCATACAAAAGGGGTTTGGAGTTGCCACCTAGGATTATGGGCCTAGGACCTGAGGGTGGGCCCGATTCCTAAGAAAAGGGCCCAAAAATTGGTCTGGTCCAGAGATTAGGGTACGTGTCAGGTTGTAGAATTGGGAAGGTATTAGGCACCCAATCTACCCGGTTCAACCGGTCTTCCTACTAGATGTTTGAAGAACGAGCATTTTCCACAATTATTCTATACCGCATACATGACTAAATTATGACACATATACATTGATAAAAGAAATAATTGCATATGTACACTAAAACAAGGAAAATAAAGAGTCTACATTGTACTAATTCGAGTGAGAAATTATACCTAAGCTTCACCCCTGTTTCGGGTTGAGAGGGGTGGGCCCCCGATTGGTGCGGATACAAACTTTCTCGTGAATTCTCCCAGCTCAGGGGAAGGTGGTCTTGACCTTTAACTTCTTTTCTCGAGAGATGTTGACTGTGGTGATCTTCAAATATTTGGACAGAGGTTCAACTAGGGAAGAAGCAATTCCCGAGCTGGTAGTTTAACAGAACTTTGGCTAGGGAAGGCTGGTTCTAGATCAGGGTTTCAGCAGAGATTCGGCTTGGGAAGGCTGCTTCTGGGATTAGGGTTTTGGCAGAGCTTCAGCTAGGGAAGGCTACTTTTGGGATTTGGATTTCGGCAGACCTTCGGCTAGGGAAGGCTACTTCTAGGATTTGGATTTCGACAGAGCTTCAGCTAGGGAAGGCTGCTTCTAGGGTTAGGGTTTCAGCAGAGCTTCAGTTAGGGAAGGCTTGGGAAGGACTCGGTAAGCCAAGGGACGGGCCTAGGAGGGTGCCACACTAGGCAAGGGAGACGCTAGTGGGTGGCCATGCAAGGCAAGGTAGGGGCTAGTGGGTGGCCATGCAAGGCAAGGGAGAGGCTAGAGGATGGCCATGCAAGGCAAGGGAGGGGAGAAGGGAGCTCTCGAGTGTGAGAGGGGAGCCACCAAGGAAGGGGAGAAGGGTGTTCTCAAGTGTGCTGAAGTGTGTTTTTGGAAGTGAAGGAGGGGGGGGTATTTATAGATTTCAGCCAATGGGGTGCAGAAGCATAGGTACGCTAGCAGGGGCGCGGGGTATGCAAGCGAGGGGTGTGGGATTTTCAGGCAAAAAATCACACCGGGCGTGGGGCAGTAGGGTAGTGGGGCGGGTGGGTGCGCAGGGCAGGGCCGCAGTGCGTGCACGCGGGGCCGCATGGGAGCAAGGCTAGGGCGGGACCACCTGGCTATGGGGCACGGGGCCGCGGGTGTGTGGCGTGGGGCCGCGGGTGTAGGGCCGCAAGGCAGTGGGGTGGGCAAGGGCCGCGGGGGAGTATTCTTTAGAATATTCCTCGGATTCTGATCCGATGGTTCTGGAAAGATTCCCTCTTCTGGGGATGATCGCGGGAGATCCGATGGTCCGATTTTGACGCACCATGTCGTTGGAATCGTGATTCCGAGTATTATCTATCCGTACGGTCACTTTGGACTGGATTCCTTTGTATACGTGATGTCATAATTGGACTCTTCTTTTCCCCGCATAGGGTTTCTGGGGTTTCCGGGTGTGTAGGGAGTGTTTTGGGGCTAGGTTACCTCAGTTAGTTCTCATCTCTGTTGATCGGAAGCGAAAGGACGTGTCCTCGATCCGTGAGTCATCATAGCCGGGGGAGGTTGACAAAATTGGGTCTCTACAACTATCTATACATGTGACTGAAAGTTAAGCAACTAAATTGTTGAAATATTCAAGGGGAAAAAAAAGGGAAAGAGGTTAAGTCAACACAGCCGTCACCGCTCCATGCTCGATCTTGTTGAATTTATTAAGTTTTGATTCCTCATCAATCTTTCACAAAGTTATGAAGTTTTGAACTGCCAATTATGTCTTTGAAACAGATAACATCTTTCAAACTGTCCTTTGTGATCCTAATAAAATATGAAGGGTATTTGATGCTCTCCTAAGATTTCTCTTTGAGCAGAACCTAATAATTTGGATTCCTACTCATCGAAAGAATACTTTTTCCTGGATGGTCTTATGTTTGTGCAACTAAAAAGAATGAAGAGAACAGGAAAGGAAAATGGAAAACTTTCTATTTGGGAATGTTGTTGTTTAAGTTTAAGCTGAAACTTATACATTGAGAAAAAAATTCTGATAAATACTGAAGGATGTGGTTCTACATTGGATTTATATATTTGAGAAAATGAATGCTGAAGATGATGGTTGGAGGTTGGTGTTTGTTTTCTTCTTAGTTAACCATTAATGGGTCTTGGTGATTCAAGGGTGAGGTAATAGGGAATTTTCTTTTAGTTCAACACTTCAACTTCTGAAATACTTAATTTTTTTTTTATGGGTGAACTATGTAGTTATTGAATATTGATACTGCCTGCAACTGTCTGATTTGCTACTCATTTGAAGTAAACTATGCTATAGAAATCATAGTCTATTATCCATTGGCCTTGAAAGATTGATGATAGCTAGCCAAATCGATCTTGCATCATCTATCTATACCCACAAGAATGATCTGAAGGAAATATGAAAGGCTCTCATACTTGTCTTAGACTTTTATAATTTTTTTTGGGTGAATATAAATTTTCCATTTATATTTCCTGACATGAATCATCTTCCATTTCCATTATGTCCTACTGGGGGAAACCTCATCAGTTTAAAATGTATAAGAAATGAAGTGGCCTCTAGGGTCTTTGGTTTCAAAATTGAGTCTTTTACATGCTTCCAAGAAATTGATCCTCATCCTTGAGTGAAGTAATGTCTATTTTTCAAACTATTTTTGAGTGAGTCTTAGTTCTTGTGACCTCAAGCTCACTGAGTCTATATGCATAAACAACACAAACAGTGTCCTACTGGATAAAGTTTATTAATCTAAGTGCAGAAATTTGATATTGTAGGTTGGCTTCTCTCTTGCATTTGTCATCCACGAATCAGCAAATCCACATATTGGTGAGTGGACTTCTTGTATCATGAGATTGAAACTCGATAATGAAATCCAAAAACTGAACCAGTCTCACTATGCCATATATTAATATTCTCAATTGTTGTACGTTTTTTGTTCTCCTTGGTGTTTCCCTCTCATTATGTCCATCGCTGTGTTCCTTGTCTATATATTATATATGGCGTCTGTTTGAGAAACTTCAGAATATTTTATTCCAATCATCTGAATTTGAGCATTCACTTAATATGCTATAATTATAAGTTCCTCTTAATGGTTTTTACTGCAGCTATTTTGGGTCGTCTTCCTGGAACCACTGTTTACAGAAACACCCAGCAGTACCCTGAAGCATACACTTATAACGGGATAGTGATTGTTCGGATTGATGCACCCATTTATTTTGCAAATACGAGCTACATAAAAGATAGGTGAAGACTGATGCTTCTCTATACTGAATAAAATATCAACCTGAGATTCTCAGTATTCTGTGAAGAGTTATTGCTCAAATTTTCTGTTTAGTGTTATTTTTCTGTGATGAAAAACCAAGCCCATTTTTCCTTTCTCAGGCTGCGGGAATACGAACTCAATACTGATGGATCAATGAGACGTGGACCAGAAGTTGAAAGAGTTCATTTTGTGATCATAGAGATGTCACGTAAGTCTCACCGTCAAAAAACTTATATGTAGACAATACCATAGTTGTCATGGCATCTAGGTGACCCCAAGGCATTGGAGGGGGCCTAGACGCAATGCGACACCAACAAGGCACCAGCGTAGGCGGCTGTAGTTGTCAAGGAGCTTGAATGCCAAAGCATCACCTTGACAACTATGCGGCATGAACAGGGCACCACTTGTTTTAGCTTATTATGTGGTTTCAAATTTGCCATCACAATTGTAAATCAGTTGAGATGAATTGAGATTCATTGCCCTTTTTATTTCCTTTTGGGTGGGGATAGGGAAAACCGTTTTAGTTGTGGGTTATTGTGATTGATTAGTTGTGGACCAGGCTGTTGGATAACTTAAATCTCTTCATTCTCTTGTTCGCCTTAACATTTAACTAGTTTGCTGAACAATCTCCACATGAATTAGGACGCTTGTATCATCGATGTCTGATTACCCAAATTGTTGTTATTATCTTGCAGCTGTTACATATATAGACTCCAGTGCTGCTCAAGCTCTAAAAGACTTGCATCAGGAATACAAATCACGGGACATCCAGGTCAAAAGTCTCTCTTGATTACATAGTAGGGATGGCCAAATTAACTAACTATTTGAATTTGAGCTGAGAAAAATAAAGCTGTTCTCGAACTTTTGGGTTCTTCTGCAGATTGCTATTTCCAACCCCAACCGGGAAGTTTTACTGACTTTTGCCAGATCTGGTGTAATTGAGCTTGTGGGAAAGGAGTGGTTCTTTGTGAGATTGCATGATGCTGTTCAAGTCTGCCTCCAGCAGGTGCGGAGCTCACAAGGAACTCCAAAGATGGTGGACCCACCATCCGAGAGTAAACTAAATTTGTCTCAAAGATCATCGAAACAGCCAAGGGAGGACTCCTCAAACTCTGATGTGGAGTCAGGAGACCAAGATCCTAGATTATTAAGAGATACAGAAGGGGTGGTACAACCACCTGAAAGGCAACCAAGTTTATTGCAGAGGTTGTGGAGACAAAGTGAGGGTGGGACAGACCCTCAGTCAGAGACACTATTGTCTAAGAAGCCATGAGTACTGCAGAATTTTTTGTGCAACTGTGCTATTGCTGAGGCTTGTGAAGTCCAATAACAGTGCTTGTATTATATAATTTTTTTACGGGTTGAGTTCTCTGTCTGGGAGGATAGCGTACACTAGTGCTCCCTGGGTCTCTTCTCTCTCTTCTCCCCCAATAGGAGGCAGAGGGATTTGATTATATTCTTGTTAGCTGGCTCTTTGCTCCCGAACTTGCAATACTTTGTATTTCGTGTAATCGTTAAGTGCTTTTTGATTGTTAACATTGTAATAATTCATTGATTGTAAGTATTACAAGTTTAGACTTTCCTATTGCACCCCAATTGGGTTATCATGCCAAGGTAATTTACTGAAATCAGTGAGATTTTGCTTCAACTCTAGAAACCCAGATTGGATCGTACGCTCTGAAATAACAAGAATCGAGATTGAACTTGGTTGATTTCGATTCAGATCAATCAATTCACCCGATCTGGTATTGTACATTGATTTTCAAACCAATGGGAGGAAGGGAAAATAATTTTTCTTCTTAGCTTTTGAGTCACAAGTCCCACAACGGAAATGAATCCAAATACTCTAACATAGACATGCTATATGAACGAAGGTGGAGCAAGATTTCAAACTACCTTAAACTAATAGAATAAGGAAAACAAAGCAAGCGGTCAGAGCCTCTCGCCGCGCTAGCCTTCTGGTGCGCGAGAATTTTTGGAGGGGATATAGGCTCGCCGAGCGTTGACGCTGCTTCGAGCTGGCCTCCCGTATAACCCAAACCCCCAACCAATTCAGTTAAGCATATACTTAATTTCACTAAACTAGAATCTGCTCTCATGGCGCCAAATTAACTGCAATTTACCAATTTTGTGCTTCCCAAGGCATATTTTCAGGTTTGTTTTGTGTCTAGGGTTCTTGTAAGTTCTCCCAAAACTAACTGCTATTTTTTGAATTCTGGGGCACAGCTGATTTTAGATTTTTTTTTTTTTTTTCTGGATCAATTCGACTCCTTATTCCGAGTTTTAAATGTTTCTAACAGGGCTCCTATTGGATGCTAGCATACGGTATACTGTAATTTTTGAGAATTTTTTTTTGGATGATACATTTAAAATAGCTTAAGACAAAATAATGATAGTAATAATAATAATAATATATACATAAATCGAGGAGTTACTACCTAATTAAATCCTGTAGTGAAAGTTCAAAACAATCATTACATCTAATTATTCAAAAACTATATTTATTGTCTTTTCACATATCAATTAATAATATTTTATGCATACATTTGTGTTGCTGCCAAAAAACCCCGCTAGTCGAACCTACACAAACACAGACGACGGAGGCCCGGAGCTTTGTCTGGGGTTAGTCCTCCGACGCTCAAGTCAGGGTCGGCCCCACAGTTCAATAAGGGAGTAATGGTGAGGGTATCAGAGCTTACCTTCTTCCTTCCTCTCGGCCTCCTTATATCCTTCTTCGGGCTAGGGTTTCCTTCTTGTCTTTTTCCCCGTCCTTCTCCCCTACGACTGTCCTCCTCGTGGGGAATATTCCCCCTCATGCAGACGACGTGATCCCGCGTGATTTTGTGAGCGTGCCTGAGTGATCGAGCGTGCTTGAGCGTGAGTGATTTCTTGGAACCTTTATCTGGCGGAGGACACGTGTCTCAGAGGCGACACGTGTCATTTCCCCACCGAGAGGCCAATTTGGCTGTATCAATTTGATATGAAGACCAATCAGGCTATACCGCTATATTGCTATAAAAGAAGTTGATTAATTAATCAAGAGGAGGCATGCCCATCCCCCATGGTAAGAGCCTTGATGCATGCCTATCTCAGTGTTGACAACACCGATTATATCTACACCAGCACATTCTGGATCACAGCCCTATAATGTCCTTTCTGAGCAGGAAGGTCATTGGTGACCTAGCATTAGCCCTTAAAGAAGTCTTAACAAAGACCAACTTAATGAAAGAACTCCTCTCAAGTGAATCTGATAAGGAAGAAGTTGGACACTTGAACCAGATGCTGAAGAGCACAGATGAGAAATATGTATGGCTCTTAAGTGAAGCGAGGAAGGAAATCAAACGGGTTAAAGATGAATCTGAGAGAAGAGTGTCAAGGGAAGAGACATACAATTTGAGAGAGATGCAATAGATGAGCTCCGTTCCCCTAGATAAGTAATAGTGAGACATAGTCCCACAACAGATCTGTATGGGAAAGGGATGAAAGACTCACTGTTATAAAAATGGGCAAGGGATTGATGCGTGGTCATGTAATGCTTGCACCAGGGTGGGGCGGGGCAATTAGAATACGCATAGGGCCGGACTTCTCCTTGGATGAATTTTTTTATTTCATAGAAGATGATATGAAATTATCCACTTTTTCCTCCCTTTTTTAACCCTATTTCTCTTTTTCATTGTCATCTCCAACGTCTTTACTTCCTTGAGAATTGAGCCCCCATCAAGCTTTTATGTTAGTGCAATGAAGCCCACTACAGCGTGGGAGATGCAGCAGCGCACACTGATGTCTTGAAGCACCTCGAGGCATGCACCTGGGGCTCAGGTCATCAGATGTCCATTGCCACCCTTGCCGCGCCGTAGAAGAGCTGAATCCCCCACTAAGAGTGTGGTACTTGCACCTAGGCTCCCATGGATCGGGCTCCTTTGTAGCATGCACTACAATGTAGCGTAAATCCAAGGGTTAGCAGCCCTTAGAAACTCAGCCGCACAGTCCAAGGTGCTCCCAACCCTTGGATCTGCGCTACATGCTGTGTTACACAATAGAGAATCCTTGTCTGCTCTCACATATTTCTTATTTGTCCTCTCTTTTTTTTTTTAAACAGATCCTAGGACATACCATTGTAAAGGGCAAAAAAAATGACATACTTTTGTATTCTCTTTTGCTCTCCTTGTGCACTATACGTTTCTTAGATCTTTATGTACCACCTCTAATGATTTGCCAATGTTGAGAATAAGTGCACAACCATGAGGAAGAAAATAAGAAGGAAAAATCACGAAAGAACACAAGAAATTTAAAGTGGTTTGGCATGAATGCTTACGACCAGCCGGGAGAACTAGAGAATTTTTCCATTAACTAGAAAAAAATGATCTACATCACTTTGCACCTTACCATGTGGTCTCCCCCTTGTTTACATCCATCTGAAAGAACTAGAGAATTTTTCACCAACTAGAAAAAAGTTCTACATCACTTTGCACCTTACCATGTGGTCTCCCCTTGTTTACATCCATCCGAAAGAACTAGAGAATTTTTCACCAACTAGAAAAAAGTTCTACATCACTTTGTATCTTACAATGTGATCTCCCATTGATTGTGTCTAGGAATTTCACCACAGAGACAATATAAGGAAAGCCCTAATCCCATATAATCACAATTTTACCCTTACACATGTAATGGACCCATAACCCAGCCCAAACATATACAAATCGAAGAATAATTATATGGATCACTATAAAATAAAAAGACATAAAATCCCTATGGTTTTTCCCAATCCACCCATTCCTATAAGTGAGATAACATTGAACTGTCTCCGGGGCTCCTCTTCCATCAGCAACTTCACCAGCTCCTTTGCTTCACTTTGAAATCCCATGACATCGACCTGCAAAATGCTTTTCTCACCCAAAGCTCTACCTTGATGTGCCTGAGTAGTTGTTTGACCCTCCTTCAAAGCCATCTCTTTGAGTTGTTTGTGGAGTGACTCCACTTCTGGCTTCACTTGTAAGATATAACTAGCTTTCTTTACTAGCAGAGAGCCTAGTTTCTGCACCAGATGAAGGATCACACTCTAGGCCATATATATATATTTTTTTCTATTCTCTACTTGGTTAAAGAAATAACAGAAGCTTTCTTTGCTCCTTGGAGCTTAGAAGCCCAAGTAGTCTAGTAATGATCTCTTTCACTCTTTATATCTTTCTTCTTTCAGCATCACCCATAAAGTAAAAGTGCCAAACAGGTATTCCATTTTAAGATGCCCATGTGCATTGAGTTACCCTTTACAGGTATCAATGTATTAACATTGAATTTGGTCAGAGCCAAGAAGGGGGGCCAATCATCAATTTAAAGAATCTTGGACTTCACCTTGGTGGTATGTATGTTATGCGTGAAAAGAATGAAGTAAGATCAAATTAAAGCTTCATGAAAACGGTGAATTTTTCATTTATTATTTGACAAGTTGATAAACATAAATTGGAGATGAAGAATATCTTTCTAAAATCTCTAGAGGTGTTATTGGTTTTTAAAAGTAAAGCTCTATGGAACATGATACCTTTCATTGTTTGTAGGTTCTTGGGTGGAAAGAAATAGGAGGAATTTTGAATGGAGTAAGAAAAATATCTATGGATTTTTTTTTTTTGGAGGGGGAGGGATGTAAATGATTTTTGGTCAAATAAACTTATATGATGCTACTTAGTAGTTAGTAGACATGGGACTTTCAACGAAGTTGTATTCTGTTTTCTTCAAGGAAAGAAAAAGGAACAAGGGTACTTTGCTTTTCCCCTCTTTTATGTTTATCCGAATAAGCTAAGGACCATATGCCAAATCTCAAGTGGGTCATTGTTCGGTTGGCAAAGATCAATACCTCCACATTAAGAGGTTATGAAAGAGCTCAACTCTCCTTGGGGCCAACTATCCCACCCCAACTCAAGAAGAAAAAATAAAAACAAAAAAAGATAAAAAGGAACATATGCCAAGAGATCCTAGTTCTACAAATTTGGAAGAATATGATCTTTGCAAATCATCCATATAATTTACAGTTATGTTTTAGAAATTATGAAAATAAAAAGTAAATATCTGTAGCAAAATGCAAGCGGGCATCATTTTTCTTAGTCCATAAAACCATTCTACTGTTTGTGCTAGCATTCACATATGCATGAAACTTGAATGGCGTGTAGCATTTGCAAAATCACATTGTCAAACATTTTTTCTTTTAATTTTACTTTATTGGAAAGATAAAAAATAAAATAAAAAATAGTTTACCAGAAAGGAAAGAAAAGAAAGAAAGATTATAAAAAAAAAAAAAAGTGCCCTTTCTCCTGATGTGTCCTTTTAGAAGTACCACAAGTACTCTTTCTCCTAGTCTTTTTTTGCCCCACCCTCTATAGTGCTACAACAACATTCATAATTAAATAGGGAAATAATCTTTTAAAAAACCAAATCAGAATAAAAAGAGTCCAGATCCTTTTTTGTAACCATTCCACCTTATTTCACACCGTCCATACATGGGGATGCATATTTTACTTGTTCTGAAATTACTTTAAAGTAAAACGGCCAACCTTGGATGCCAAAGAAGTGCCAGTTGTGCATTACTTCGCTTTTCTCCCCTTCTAGAAACTAATATGTGCAAAGAAATAATTGCACACATACTTAATACAAACTTCATGAATAAAAAATACATTTACCCAAAAAGTATAAGTGACAACCATGGATTCGAAAATGCTAGTTGTGTCTTACTTTTGCTTTTCCCATACTCATATTATATTTGCATTTGCTAGGAAAATGTTAGCTTTTTCTATGGGGGAGTGCAGTCCTAGGCCTAGACACAGGGGAGGGGAGGGAAGGGGGACAGTCACCTTTTTATGGATGTTTCGTCGTGTGTTTTCATTGACCCTCGTGTATAAGTAGGAATCACACTCCCCCATAAGAAACACTATTCTATATATATAATTATAGATGACTGCTATCTATTGGTGTACGATGTATTGTATTTTGTTACAGTTTAATCCAAATAGTACTAATTCAAGCTTCCCCGATAGCTTGTCGGTAAACGGGCCATGGGGTTGCAAGGGGGGCAAGAGGCCCTTGCATAGCGGGGGTGTAGGGGGACGCAACCCCCCAATTGAATTTTTTTTATTTGAGGGCAGTTTTGTACTTTTCGGTATTAGGGTTTTTCGCTATATATTTGGAGCGAGACCTACTTTCTCTGAAGCAATTCTGAGAGATGTAAAGACGAGCGCTATAACCCTATTGATAATGAAGCAGAATCTCATCTCACTGAGGATGTAGGTAATCTTGTCAAACTTCATAAACCTATGTGTATTATTTGTTCTTGTTTTCTTATTACCTTCCGCATCACTTTTAGGGTTGCAATTCTACACTATCTATTTACCAAAAAACTAAAAAAATAAAGACTTCTATCTCATGATTTTATACAAGATAATTGGATAATGGATATATTGAGTGATCATGCTTGAGATATCAAGCATGCTTCTCTGTCACGAATCATTTTTTTCGACTTAAATGGAAATTACAAGTATGATAAAAATATAAACCTAACTTAAGACAACATTAGTTTTCCTAATCTCAAACCCCTATTCCACAATATTTCTAAATACAATAAAATTATATTTTATTTCCTAATTTTATTATTTTGTTGATGCAAATGGAAGAATGAATCTAGAAATAAGATATAGATAAATGATGTTGTGTTCTTCCCAACACGAACAATAGGGCATGCTATTCTTGTTGGGTATATATACCCAATTGGGTAAAGCCACATGCCCGACAAATGGATGTGTAGTTGATCTATATCATAATTGCTTGAATAATTAGTTGTCTAAAGAAATATATATGTAATCATGTGTTTGGCTGGACGCTTAGTAGTATAAACCTATTAGAATTCTAACATCCATAGACAGAGAGAAGAAGAAGAAGTTAAGTGACACTCTTTACCAAAAAAAGAAAAAGAAAAAGAAAATGACACTCTATAATGT
>NW_024870494.1:235633-242022 GCF_013358625.1 Macadamia integrifolia
TTTTTTTTTTTTTTTTTTTTTGGTTTTTTTTTTAAATACTATTTAAGTGGACCGAATAATTCGGTTTAATTCGGATTCGGTCCGAATTATTCGTGTTTTATATTCACTTTTGAAAAAAATCGCGAATTTTACCGAATTTTATTTTTAATTCGGATTCGGTCAGAAGTTTTGATAAAATTCGGTTCGGCCGAATTATTCGGCCGAATTGATAACACTGCTAGAGATATCAAGCATGCTTCTCTGTCATGAATCATTTTTTTCGACTTAAATGGAAATTACAAGTATGATAAAAATATAAACCTAACTTAAGACGACATTATTTTTCCTAATCTCAAACCCCTATTCCACAATATTTCTAAATACAATAAAATTATATTTTATTTCCTAATTTTATTATTTTGTTGATGCAAATGGAAGAATGAATCTAGAAATAAGAAATCGATAAATGATGTTGTGTTCTTCCCAACACGAACAATAGTGCATGCTATTCTTGTTGGGTATATATACCCAATTGGGTAAAGCCACATGCCCGACAAATGGATGTGTAGTTGATCTATATCATAATTGCTTGGATAATTAGTTGTCTAAAGAAATATATATTTAATCATGTGTTTGGCTGGACGCTTAGTAGTATAAACCTATTAGAATTCTAACATCCATAGACACAGAGAAGAAGAAGAAGTTAAGTGACACTTTTTACCAAAAAAAGAAAAAGAAAAAGAAAAAGAAAATGACACTCTATAATGTGCCCCCCCCTCCCCCCTCCTTATTTTTCATTTGTGTTTGACAAGTACACAAATATAATTGGATATAAAGAATATCTTTCTAATATTGCTAGAGGTGTTTTTGGAATCTAATTAAGGTTAAGGATCCATTTTTGGTTTAGTATTGTATTAAGAAAAAAAATTTGGATCTTTCATGCATGAGCAATTGTATTGAACAATCTATCGAAGATGTAAGTTTACGAACAACTTGTTTATTTGTTTTCTTTAGAAATTCCATCTAAAAGGAAAAGTCCTATGGAACACGATACTTTCTGTTGTTTGTAGGGTCATCAGGTGAAAAAAAAAATTAGAGGAATTTTGAATGGTAGTGTAAAAATAACATCTATGGCTTATATCACTTTGTATAGTCTTATGTCATCTCGACTTTTTTCTTGTTCTTTTTAGTTGAAAATGATGGATGTCATTAATATTTTGGTCAAATAAGTTCATATTTCTTTCTACATTATATAAGGGCACATGCAAATCGTTTTTTTTTTTCCCCCTTACTTATAGCTGATATTGGCTTCTATTTCCTAATATATTATTAGTAATTTTTCAGCTTTGTATTGTTACTCGTTTTCTATATCAAAGAAGTTCTATTCTGTTTTTATCTATTAAAAAAAAAAAAAAAAGAAGGGTACTTTGCTTTTCTCCTTTTCAAGTCTTGAACATATGCTTATACTAAAAAAGTAAGGAATATATGCCAATGTGTGTAGGATGGTTAGGCCACTCTCCACTAAGTGTTTGAGAGAATCTTTAATCCTCCGTCTCCTAATTTAGAGAGACAAGACACAATCTTTGCAAATCATCCATATAATATATCGTTAAGCTTTAAAAGTTACGAAGATAAAAAGTAAATCTTTAGACCAAAATGCAAGTGGGCATGTTCTTCTTAGTTCAAAAAGTAAATGTTGAAAATATATGCATTTGCCCAAAAAGAAAAAGTAAATGTACAACCATGGATTTGTACTCAAACTAGTGCCATTACACACTTTATGAATAGACAATGTATTATCCCAGAAATTAAGTAAATGTACCAACCATGGATTCAAAAAAAGGCTATTATACACTACTTTTTTTTTTTTTTAAGCATTTCCCCTGTTCAAGAAACAAATATATGCAGAGAATGGCTATTTCATGAATTTATAGAAGCTAACTGGGGAGAGTATATATTGACAGGTCATGCTTGTCATTATTTTTATTCTTCACCTTAGTACGAGGATGAAGAGGAGTGCAGTGTAGACATTTTTTCAATGCTAGAAAGGAATTAAATAGAATTACAAAGGATGATGGAGAAAAAAAAAAACCTAGCTTAAGACAATATTTTCTTTCCAAATCTCAGACATGTATTTCATAATAATTTTATTTTAAAATATAAAAGAAAAATGAAGGTTGTCGGGTTGTGTGGTGCATGTGCCCAAATACAAGAAGGGAAAAATGACCACTTGTTACTCGTGAAATGAAAATTCCATCCCTGTTGGATGCCCCCTTGTTGGTTGGTTGGTTGGTTGGTTGGTTGGTTTTCTTTTTTTTTTTTGGTGGGGTGGGGTGACAAGGATCACCTTTTTATGTAATGAAATTATATCTTGTTTCTTTATTATTATTGGGAACTATTCTCTATTGGGGAGTGCGACTCCAACACTTATGTGTGGGCAATGGGATCGTACAAGAAAGCATCAATATAAGCGTCATTTTTTCATTTCATATAGAATGGGGTAGTCATTTCCCCATATGTCTAAACGCAACAGGTCACAATCTCCCACAAAAACCATTTTCCTTACTATTATTATTTTGTTTATGCATATGAAAGGTAAATGATGCCGTGTTCTTTAAAGGAAAACAAAAGAGGGGAAAGGGGGGATGCCCTTTTAGTCGTGACTCGTGATATAAGTTCTTAAACACTAATCTTCAAGCTCTTCAAGGCTTGGAGAACTGGAACATAAGCCATCTTAATTCAACACCCATTATAGTGAAATATATGATTTCCACTTTTCTTTTCTTTTCTTTGTTTTTTTTTTTTTTTTTTAGCAGAATGTCTAGACCAACTTGTGTAGCTTTCTTTGTATTTATAATGGAACTGGTACAATAAGTCAGTTACACACTGCTAGATTGGGTTACCCGATGGGTATACCCGATTTCTTGTAGTGATCCTAGAGTCCCAGTGAGCCCTTTGCATATCATTGCAACACAGTCATCTTCACTAGGCATGAACCTTACATTCATGAATTGTAGGTGAACACAGTACTGTTAGTAATTAAGTTACCCGATGGGTAACGTCAATCCACCCGGGTCTAATCAGGTATTACCGAGTTGAGTGAGACCCAATTGCCTATATTGTAATTGTTTGGATAATTAATTATCTAAAACAATTAAATTTCTAATTACATGACTGCTTGGATGATTAATAGTCTAAAGCCATAAGATTTTTATTAACTAGAGATCGGGCTTATGTTGTGTGGGTATGGTCCGATTTATAATCGATTGGTCTGACTTAGGCTTTAATTGAATTACCTATAACTATAATCAGAATAAATGGGTCTTAGACAAGCTATTGAACAATTTAACTCTTAGGGCTGCAAGAGAAAATACCAATAAAATGGGCCTTAAAAGTTCTTAGAATGTCTTATTAACTTATGGGCATCAAATGTTCAGTTTAGAAAAGAAGGAAAAACAGAGACGAATCCTATTTAAAAATATATAAATAAATAATAATAGATGAAGAAAAAAGAAGAAAGAAACAAAATTTTCACGTGTTCTAAAGAAAAATAGTACAAAAATGTTTCTACGTTTGAAGAAACATCTTTTTACATTTTTGTTTTTAAGTTAGTATTTAGAAAGCTTTTTTGAGGTTCTTAATTAGTTTTTAGGCAAAAAATTGCTGAAGAAGCAAGCTACTTTTCTCAAAATGTTTCTAATGATTGATTATCTAATTTTAGCTACTCTTGTAATTTTCCCAAAATATTTCTATATATGAAAAAGTAACCTTTATTGAATAATATATGATTGATTATCCAGATTTAGGTGATCCGGTAATTTTCCCAAAATATTTCTATGCTTGAAGAAGCAAGCTACTTTTAAGTTAATAATTGAATATATTTCTAAATTTTCAATTCCTTATTACAAATAGGTTGTGACTATTTGCAATTAGAAAAATAAAAAATAAAAAATATATTTAAAAAAAATTAAAGTAAAAAAGATTGAAAATTTTTGTTTAGGGTGGCCGATTTATAAAGCATGCGGTATAAGGAGTGCACCAATGAAGTGCAACTGAATAGTTTTATAAATAAGACGGTATGTAGTGAGGTTTAAATATATATATATATATATATATGTGTGTGTGTGTGAGAGAGAGAGAGAGAGAGCCTTCCCCTACTATCAGAGAACTTTTTCGGAAAATTGTTTTACATATATTTGATTAGAACAAAATAGAAAAGAAAATGTAATTTAATTTGGCTGATTTTACTGTGGCAGAAAATTGCTATTGGGAGTTATAGAAGAGCCTAGTGTGTACTGATGTCGGGTAGATGCAAGTAAATTGTGTTGGTGTGTCCCTTGTGTAGGCTTTTGGGTACATAGTTTTAGTATATGATATAGAGATTGTTATTGGTATACCAATATTGATACTTATAATTGGTATTAGCTACATGAAAAAAAATAAAAAAATAAGAAAATAGGGTTCAAAACTGTTGCACTGAAACTATATCGATCTAGTAAATATATATATATATATATATATATTTCAGTTGCATCAGGTTAGGCCCTTTGGTGAAGAAAATATCTATAGCAAGAAGCCTCTCTTCCATTTTGTTTGGATCCTGTATTGTTTCATAATTTGCTTGGATTTATTCAAAGAGATAACACTTGATGTCTCATCAACTTGGACGTACTAGCACGTAAATGATGCAGACCAACAAGAAATAAGACAACAATGATGATACTATCTAAAAAAAAATTAATAAATTAGAAAAAAATTGAAGGAAGAAGACAAAAATTTCACGTGGTAGCTTATAAAGAATATGACAAAAATGTTTGGAGAAATTACAGGATTACTCAAATTTAGGTTTAATTTTTTGTATATCCCTTAACATAAACATTGGGTGAGTATTTTATAAACTAAAATCCAATTTTATGTAATTTTTTTAATTTTGTCAAAAAAA
The DNA here is from genome assembly GCF_013358625.1 of Macadamia integrifolia. Classification (NCBI taxonomy): domain Eukaryota; kingdom Viridiplantae; phylum Streptophyta; class Magnoliopsida; order Proteales; family Proteaceae; genus Macadamia; species Macadamia integrifolia. Next base: position 240,555 of record NW_024870494.1, read on the forward strand.
TTCTATGTTTAAAGAAGCAGCATTTTGCAGTTTGGACTTTGGAGTTTGTTTCCAATTGGATAGGTTTTCAAGTTGTGAAGTGTTTATTACACTTAGGCTATGAATTAATGATTGTTCATAAATAGAAAAGGAAAAAAAGTTATTTAAAAACAAAAGAAAAAGAAGAGAAAAGAAAAGGAAAAATTAAGAGAGGGTTTTTCACCAATGTGATGCAACTGAACGATTTCATATATAATAGCGCAACGAAGTTATTATATATATATATATATATATAGTAATAATAATTATAATAACGAACCTTCTCCTAGCCATTCAAAGATATTTTTCTAAATTCATTTTATATTTGTTTGATTAGAAAAGAAAAGAAAATAAAATTATATTTGATTAATTTTACCATGGGAGAAAAATTTACTATTGGAAGTTATATTTGTTTGGAAGATTGTTTATATATGGATAATTCAATGGTTTTCTCGCGTATAAAAAAGCAATACTTTCAAGAATTAGAATATTTAAGAGATAGTTTTAGATTATTATATGTGTCTAAATGATATATTAAATTTATTTTATAAAATTAACTTATTTTTTTGAAAAACAAGGATATTTGCAATGCTGACAACGAGTTGGGAATCTCATTATTGTGTGGTCCAACTTTTCATGAAGAATTTATATGATTAATTTATTGTTATGTATTATAATTTGGGTTCATCGGGTTTTCTAGGTGTCACAAAGGTAAGAACATCATTTCACTGTTTACTGTTCTATGTCTAGACGCAGAGTGTGTGAGCAAGGAATGTTCATTTCTCCAACAGTTATAACTTTACTGTTTTGCTCCTAATACAAGGACATGGTCCAATGATTGAGGAACTGATTATGTATATTCATAAAGACCCTCTCCTCTGCAACACCCTCAATCTCTCTCCTCTTGACCCTTGTGCAACTCCCCCATCCCCATTTCCTCCCATGTTCTTCCTCCTCTTCCCCTGCACAACCCAATTAATAATGAAGCAAAAACTACATCACCAATCATACAATTCAGGATTGTTTGCTTCAAATGCTTGGGTTCCGAACTTTTGACTCCCCCCATGGATTTAGTTATTGAATCGGTATTTGATACTGAGATCGATTTAAGATCAGATCGATATGTTTTGATTATTTTTATATTTATTTTTAAAAAAATATATATTTTCTTTACGATTTTATCCTTGAAATGATACTGATAATCAATCGGAATCAATCAGGTATTGATATTGATCTCAACCACCAATCGGATATGGGGTCCTTGGGATCATTTTAACATTTAGTTCCTATTATTTTCTTTCCCATACTAAATGTTGAAGGGATATTTATACGCTGCCTGTTTATATTGCTATCTTACACACTAAGGCGTAAGCTAATAGCATGGGAAACCGTATATTTGATAAGGAGAGAGAAGAAAGGCCTACATATTTAATGAGAAAAAAAAAAAAAA